>NW_017802614.1:884557-886363 GCF_001625305.1 Branchiostoma belcheri | reverse complement strand
AGTAATTCCATTTCGTTTATTCAATCCTTCTGCACATAGATTATTGCTTATTACGTCATTTAAAGCATGTGCTGTTAATGTTGCGTTTCCCTCCTTCCAATATAGCAATGCAATTCCATTTCAGACAGGTATTTCATACGTGTAACACAAAACTAGTAATACAAAAGATCACAAAAGGCGGCCCTGGCAACTTGAGAGAGGGTGGGGATGACTTATTTTGGAATTCCCATCTTGAATTTGGCTAATTAAATAGATATCTGAATAGCAGCAACTTTAATAGAGAGCCCCAAAACTGAAGGATGAAGTCTTGTTGGCAGAGGCTAAATGAAGAATGAAGTCTTCAATAGATGGAGTGCATGCGACCTCTGGCGGTTTCAAAGGCTAATGCATTTCTGAGCCAGTCGAATACAATCGTGTACCTCACTGTGCGTTATGGAGTAAAAGCGGACTCTGGCGCACTCCAGCGGCACAGCAGCATGCACCAGGCACACCTGAACAGCAATATGTGAATAGTTCGGGCAATTCGATCGTCTCTTCCCCCCGAATCTGCTTGGAGATTAGATAGGTCATTTATCTTTGCAAAGAATCTAATGATTTCGCGTCTGTGTGTGTGTGTGTGTGTTTAAATAGCAGTATTCACAGTGGCATTCACACCCCTGCCAGCTTTCGTTTAACTGCAGTGGGCCTTTTTTGGAAACTGAATTCGAAAGAGGATAAAACTCTTGGTTGATGACAGTCATTTCGATGATGGATGTAATACTGTATCTTAGGCCATGATTGACACGATAAGATTAATTATAGCTTGTACCAACACCCTCAGCTTTCAGTGTCCTGGACTATATGTTCACAATTTCCCCTGACAATTTGTAAACTCACAAATGCACCTCGAGCGAAATGTGTTGTACCATGGTTGTACTTGGTTGGTTTCGATGAGGAGTGAAGATATACGTGACCATGCATGCATGTATGATATTAAAGACGGACAAGAAAGGTAGGTAGTTTCTCTCCTACTGAATTGGAAATGTTAAATATTACGCCATGGTTCTGAAAGTGCAACCCTCTCAAAGGAATAGAATAGACCATACCCCCTTCTCCAATTATGGAACGACCGGAGAATAGCCACACTCACATCTGGAAGGACGTTTTGCGAGCAAGGAGTTCGAAAGTAAGAAATCCGATACAACTATTTTGGACAGCTACTAATCAAAGGCTGGCGTTACCCAGGTGTTATACTTGCCATCCCAACATTGTCCAATACATGTATGGGATATACCCAATATTTGCATTATAAGAGTATAAAGACGTCGTCAAGTACGTAGATAGTAGAAATGACAAGACTGAATAGTGAAAAGTCCATCAATTTTAGCCGCATCATGTCGTGATCATCGAAGGGAAGAAGAAAAATATGTAGTAGGGGGCCCATGTGTCTCAAGTGACAAGAATCAGATGGCAAAAATTTACCACAACATCTGATATGGTAAAAACACACCATCTCCCTTGCTGACCCTGTCCTCAAAACATGTCAGAGCACCATGTTTACTTTGCCTAGCTTGTCAGCTTTGGCATATCCTACTCCAAAGTAGGGGGTACCCATCATTTACCAGAAACATATGAACAAAAAATATCAAACAAACTCACGGTAACAAGCATGGTTCGCACCTTGACAAAACTTTTGCAAACCAT
Source organism: Branchiostoma belcheri (assembly GCF_001625305.1). Lineage (NCBI taxonomy): Eukaryota > Metazoa > Chordata > Leptocardii > Amphioxiformes > Branchiostomatidae > Branchiostoma > Branchiostoma belcheri. The sequence goes on along the minus strand of NW_017802614.1, from coordinate 884,680 downwards.
GCACTCCCTCCCTTCTATCCCCTCTGATGAACTGTCCCGAAAGATGCCCAAAATCCGTCGGCCCGTCTTTACAATTCCCACTGACCCATTGAGACTTTCCAAGGGAAACGTGACCCAGCCCTG
>NW_017802614.1:881881-884537 GCF_001625305.1 Branchiostoma belcheri | reverse complement strand
TGAAATGATACATAAGGTACTTCGAAGACGACCCGACTTTTGCGTGTATCATTTATATGATACACGCGGAGGGCTGACCTTAATCGCCTTTGCGAGAAAGAGTACTCGCCAAAGGGTGAAGGATTTTTTGGAAGAAGTTGTGAAACCGTAACGGCTTTGCAAAGGTCACCTTTCTAGTTGATGATTATTTTATACTTATGTTTAAATCATGTGATTTCTGTATCCCACGTACTCATGCATGGTGTCCTATCAGCCTATATGGGCTGGGCGACAATATTTATACACTTCTATGCACTCCGAAGAAGCCTGACTTTTACCTGTATGATTGCAATTATTTACACGGGAGACGATTTTGCAACGATTGAGATTTTCAAAGTCGGACTGTCTTCATGCTGTCTAACAACAATTTTGGTTAAAATTAGGTAATTTTCGGGGCGCAATGTGATTCAGGTGAAAGTCGTGTTGTCGTCGACGTGTTTGCAACGATACAGGCAAAATGTATCGGCTATCGAATGATTGCTAGCGTACTCGTTTTTACACATGTGCATACATGTCAGTGGCTCGTTCAGTTGAAGCAAAAGAGCCATATATATAAATCTTGAGCATTCTTTCCCGAAAGGGTGAGTATTGCGCAGTACACTGCCCTTGGCTTGGCAGCGGCCCTTCGCCGGGTAATGACATCGCTGGACGTGACCCGGAAACAGATGCAACCAGATACCGCGAAACCCCCATAGGGTGCGTATTTTGACGGAAATCCAATGGCGGAAACCTCCCCGAAAAATGGAAATGAGTCAATTTTGACGCTACAAAGCTCGTTTATGTGTACAAGTGTGATCTTCAAGTAAACTTTCCGAGGTTCCCTGACTTGTAAGGATTACAACGACATATATTTTAGCCTGGCTTTCCCGATTCTGACTGCGCTATGATAAATTCTGTGAACCATGCTAAGGACTCATTTCGGCGGTTAACAGGTGTTCCCACCAGAGGCGGTGAAGCTCTTCCTAGAACGGACACATTATTTGACTATTTACTACTCTTTAAGTTGCTGACACGTACAATTTGGTATTGCATTTAAATAAAGAAATATCACCCCGTACTCCATGACCAAATGAAGTCACATTGAAATCACATTGCGTTCAGACGCAAATCGCGATGCGGGAAAACCGATTCGAAACCACCTATAGAAGTGGTTTGGGATCGAGGCGCTTTCAATGTGATTTGGAGCGTTCAGATGGAGCCACTTGAAACCGGGTTCGGGGTAAACCACATGTAAAGCGCCTTGGGTGACTTCACATAACATGACACGGCCTAAGAGTCGCCATCGAACATAAAGATAATCAACAAATGTGTAATACTTCATAAAAATAACAAATAGATATATGCAATCCAAACAATACAAAGCAGACAAATCTGTTATGATTTAACGCAGCATGTAATGCAAATTACTTATTTCGTGCTTGTTCCCTCTCTAGCCAAATGTGGCCGCTTTCTCATGTGTTTCTCGCTGTACTCAAACACAAAGAAAGTGTTTGACACCCACCAGCGTCCTGGTGAACTCCCGGCGCTTCATGGTATCCGTGTCTTGAGTTGTCTATGGATCATTTATGGCCACGTGGACATGGTCGCTCAGTTTGGTAAGTATTTCACAGTCTTTCGTAGAACTGAAGTTGAACAAAAGTTGATCAGGACATAGTTGCTCTAGGTGGTACATGTAGTTTGTTAAGGCAAGTCAAGCTTCAGGACTGACATTTGATGCTGTAAAACCAGCATTTGTATTGATAGAAAACATTTGCAGGCAAACGGCAATGTCCAATGGGCCATATATAGCGGCCATCTACAGTTCTTTTGGATAGATAATGAATAGATATGAAAGTACGTGAAATGAAGTAGATTCTATAGGAGAGACATTTCCGAACGTGACAAAGTTTCCCTTCAGCCAACAGGGCGGAATTCGAGGCTCGACGTCGGGAATGGTGGTTCTTTGTCCTCGACTGCTTCGATATGGCAGTAGACACGTTCCTCGTTCTCAGGTTGTGCAGCTAAAGCCTGTTTAAAACATTACTGAATATCATGAAGCTCGGTTTATGGAGGTATTGTTTTTGGCGTGTCTGTATGTATGTATGTATGTATGTATGTCCGTGTGTGTTTCCGCAGCTTTGTGGTCAGCATAACTTCAGAACGCCTTTATGGATTATGATGATATTTGGTATGTTGGTAAGTCTTAGGAAGACAAACGTCAAGGTCAAATATGGGCCTCCTGGTGGATGACCTTGGTACTGCAGCATAACTTCCGGTTTTTGTATCTTTTGTCCTGAACATGCTATGGTCTTGATGTTTTGGTGACAGAATGCTTTTCATGTCAGGAATAATAAGTGTGAGTTTAGTCCCCCTAGCAGCTTGTTCTGGAACTGCAGGGCACTTTCTGGCGAAATGTTTAAAAACCAATAAATCCAGATAGGAACAACATATTTTCATAATTTTTGGTGTGTAGGTAGCTGAGAGAGAGATGTACATGATTAAATGCAAATTATGCAAAGGAGGACTTTATTTGCATAATTAATGAGGAAATTCTATAATTACAGTGTTTTACATTATACTACTTTAATACATGTAATGTATGTAACCTATGGCAGGCAGAACATCAACAGATACTAAT
>NW_017802614.1:878591-881861 GCF_001625305.1 Branchiostoma belcheri | reverse complement strand
CGGGCACACCAAGTGGTAAAATCTTGTTTTAAAGCTGAACAGAATTTTAAAGCATTTTAACAGAATACACTAATCATCGATTAGAAGGGAGAAAAATCAGTGGCTCTGAGGTTCTGGGCGTGATCGTTTGGATGTCATTGCGGTGCCCGGGGGTCATGGCAATACTTTCTTTCTACGTTGTTCTCAATGCACGGTATCTCCATTTCGAATTTTTGCTTTTCATCTTCACAAGACGTGAAGTAGCCTGGCAGTTGTCCATGTTTACACTCCATTCCAACGGGTGCTTCCGAAAAGGTGAACGTCCGACAGTACCATTACTACCAGATGCTTTGTACGTGACCTTCAACTACTGCACCCGTAAGGAGAAGACCTTCCAAGCAGATGATTCAGAAATAAGTCAATATGATATTTCCAGTGTCTATCAATTGTTCCCTCAATGCTTTTGCCCACAGTTAAAGCTTCACTTGCTACGGGCCCCGCTCAGCGTGTCATACGAGCAGTGAAACTGATGAACAGTACAGGTCGAGCTGACTTCCCCAACCAGACGCGAGAAGGAAGGGTTGAGCAAGGCAATACTTCTGAATGCAGAGTAGCAGCGAATTCTGCACAGGACACGCTCCCTACCTTCCAGGCGATGTACTGCACCGTGAGCTGGGTAGAAAAAACACAGGTGAACCTCCCAAGACTGTTTGCCGAAAAACAGAAATTTCGCATATTATGCATTCTTAATATCAGTTTGAGTTCTGTTTGAGCCACACATATAACTAGTTATAGTATGTTTTCTTACACTTGCCGTCGGGTCTCGAAAAGAAAATGAACTTTCTTGTCTTGCCTTATAAAGGGTCTTTTTTTTACTTGATCTACTTGTTCATTTTTCTCTGTTCTGTTCGCAGTTGCACAACTCCAGTAATGCTCACAGGCAAGGCGTCTGCGCCCCGATGTCGTGTAGTGAGAAGGAAGTGGCTGTACTTGTAGAGAAAGGTATACCGTTACATGCTATATTTGACAAGACAAAATTTAAACATTCGGAAATAATATATGGTTTACAGGGACCCAAAGTTTACTATCGACCCACTACTTATATATAACAACCATTATTTGTAGTCCCGTATTAAGCTAAGGATAATTATGAAAGATAAGCGTTGATCTACATCGGAGTGCACTGGTCAAGATGAACACGTCAAATTTCGATAGCAGCTTTTATTTTCAGACAGTGGCAGTGGAGCCCAACATGCACAAAAATATAGTGCAACCCATTCTACGTGCAGCATAAAACAGTACATGTGTTGGGTTTTCTATCGTCAGCATTTGATAACATCGGACCATAGCTGTTTCTGTTGATATCTTGCTTTGGCATACTAGTAGCTTTCCCCCGGAACATACAGTCGAAGTGAGAGTTCATACTACTGTAGTACATCTGTACATGAATACGTCAAAGCTTTATCTTGCACCTTCTAGGTCTTCTTGGTATCAAACCAGAGGGGTCAAAATGGACACCAAGAGATGTGGACTGTGTACGTGAAGGGAACGATGACGAAGGCGTGCCAATTCAATGGACCATTATTCAAGGGTAAGTTAATTTATATACATGATTATGAACTTTGGTACGACTACGTAAATTCATGGCTTTAATGTTTGAGTTTAATAATTTATTAACTATTTAACTGAATAATTTAATTCATAGTTAATGATAATTTTAATGTTTTGTTTAATAATGTATTATTTAATAGTGTTAGAATAGATAATTCAATTGATCTATTATTGCATAATTAATCAATGATTACCAGGTAGTAATAAGGTGAGCAAACACCACTGTAAATAGTAAATTATACCAAGCACTAATTTGACAATCTCTTTTCAATCACTCTTGGAGAACACGCCTCATGATAATTCTATTTTTGCGTTGCAGGTTATTTGTCTTTTCCATCGGCGTTCTCGTGCTTGTTGGTACAGCGTACGAATTCATCATCACTGTGTACTACACAAAGGAGAGGAAGAGATCTTTGACAGCATGTATGTAAATGAACTCCTTGAGGGAGAGAGAAAGAGAACGAGAGAGAGAGCATGGACAGGGGACTACGAGTGGGGTGTAGGGAAGAGTAGGGAGGGCTACGATTGGGGTATGGGGAAGAGTAGGGAGGGCTACAATTGGTGTATGGGGAAGAGTAGGAATGGCTACGATTGGGGTGTGGGGAAAAGAGTAGGGAGGGCTACGAGTGGGGTGTGGGGAAAAGAGTAGGGAGGGCTACGAGTGGGGTGTGGGGAAAAGAGTAGGGAGGGCTACGATTGGGGTATGGGGAAAAGAGTAGGGAGGGCTACGAGTGGGGTGTGGGGAAGAGTCAGGGGAGGGCTACGATTGGGGTATGGGGAAAAGAGTAGGGAGGGCTACGAGTGGGGTGTGGGGAAAAGAGTAGGGAGGTCTACGAGTGGGGTGTGGGGAAGAGGACCTTTTTTATTAAAGCATATGAAAAGAAATACAAGACGGTGGCGGTGACGCAATCAAGTTAATATATAAGGCCGTGTTTATGTGAAGTCACCCAAACCGCGATTCGGGTAACTCACATTCCTCACATCTGGTCCACGTGTCATACATTCCTTTTAAAACGTGCCCGATCACGATTCTCCGAAGCTACATTCATTGTTGTTTGATGAAAACACGCTAGGTAGTGTGCCATTATTGTCAGAGGTCAACGACCTGCTTGCTGGTGCCCCCCTCCCAGCGTATCTCGGCCGAATGTCGACGTGGTCCACCTGTTAACCGCCGAAATGAGTCCTTAGCATGGTTCACAGAATTTATCATAGCGCAGTCAGAATCGGGAAAGCCAGGCTAAAATATATGTTGTTGTAATCCTTACAAGTCAGGGAACCTCGGGAAGTTCACTTGAAGATCACACTTTGTACACAAAAACGAGTTTTGTAGCGTCAAAGTTGACCTTTATTCGCTAGCTAAGAACTCATTTCGGCGTAGGTTTTCGAACTGTATGGGGGTTTCCGTGATACCGCTAATCCCATCTACTTCCGGGTCACGGCTTACGAGGTTCGGTTACTAGTATATTACACGCCGAAGAGCTAAGGAAACGTTGCGGAGTGAAATTTCATGAAAAAAAGCTCTTAAAAAGCCGCGCCTATAAGGTTTCGCAAATCTTCCCAAAAATCCAATTACGCTTTGGCGAGTATATTAGGGTCTGCCCTCCGTGTCTATCATATAAATGATACACGTAAACGTCGGGTCGTCCTCGGAGTGCTTTATGTATCATTTCAATGATACGT
>NW_017802614.1:858784-878571 GCF_001625305.1 Branchiostoma belcheri | reverse complement strand
AAGCATATGAAAAGAAATACAAGACGGTGGCGGTGACGCAATCAAGTTAATATATAAGGCCGTGTTTATGTGAAGTCACCCAAACCGCGATTCGGGTAACTCACATTCCTCACATCTGGTCCACGTGTCATACATTCCTTTTAAAACGTGCCCGATCACGATTCTCCGAAGCTACATTCATTGTTGTTTGATGAAAACACGCTAGGTAGTGTGCCATTATTGTCAGAGGTCAACGACCTGCTTGCTGGTGCCCCCCTCCCAGCGTATCTCGGCCGAATGTCGACGTGGTCCCACCAGAGGCGGTGAAGCTCTTCCTAGAACGGACACATTATTTGACCATTTACTACTCTTTAAGTTGCTGACACGTACAATTTGGTATTGCATTTAAATAAAGAAATATCACCCCGTACTCCATGACCAAATGAAGTCACATTGAAATCACATTGCGTTCAGACGCAAATCGCGATGCGGGAAAACCGATTCGAAACCACCTATAGAAGTGGTTTGGGATCGAGGCGCTTTCAATGTGATTTGGAGCGTTCAGATGGAGCCACTTGAAACCGGGTTCGGGGTAAACCACATGTAAAGCGCCTTGGGTGACTTCACATAACATGACACGGCCTAAGAGTCGCCATCGAACATAAAGATAATCAACAAATGTGTAATACTTCATAAAATAACAAATAGATATATGCAATCCAAACAATACAAAGCAGACAAATCTGTTATGATTTAACGCAGCATGTAATGCAAATTACTTATTTCGTGCTTGTTCCCTCTCTAGCCAAATGTGGCCGCTTTCTCATGTGTTTCTCGCTGTACTCAAACACAAAGAAAGTGTTTGACACCCGCCAGCGTCCTGGTGAACTCCCGGCGCTCCATGGTATCCGTGTCTTGAGTTGTCTATGGATCATTTATGGCCACGTGGACATGGCCGCTCAGTTTAGTAAGTATTTTACAGTCTTTCGTAGAACTGAAGTTGAACAAATCTACAGTTCTTTTGGAAAAATAATGAATAAATATGAAAGTAGGTGAAATGAACTAGATTCTATAGGAGAGACATTTCCGAACGTGACAAAGTTTTCCTTCAGCCAACAGGCCTAGGGCGGAATTCGAGGCTCGTCGTCGGGAATGGTGGTTCTTTGTCCTCGACTGCTTCGATATGGCAGTAGACACGTTCCTCGTTCTCAGGTTGTGCAGCTAATGCCTATTTAAAACATTACTGAATATCATAAAGCTCGGTTTATTGACTATGTCTTTTGCTGTGTGTATCTTGCAGTCTGCTAGTGGAGCATACATTAACAACGTAACACGAACCACATGCTGATATACATACATATTGACATCTACGCATGCTCGGTTATGATTTAAGAATGATCATTGATCAAGTTACATTCAAGATGCATCAATATTTCTTTATTAATTTCATTTCCTTTCCGTTTTCGTTTTGAAAGTGCCTTTTTGGTCACTCACTGGTTCCTGCAGCAACTGAAGAAGAGAAATGGGGAGTACACATGGAAGGACGCTGGTCGCCACTACCTCCACCGCTACTGGAGGTAAGGCCCGATTTACACAGGGCAAAAAATTATCTGTCCTAATTCGAAGAATATTTTACTCGTGCAATTCTTTTTCAAAACGTTCACCAAAATATATTCATCATGTATAATTGTTACCGTCCTTCGCTGTGACTAGTATAATCATGAAAGGGCTATAACTGGGCCCGTCTACTGAGGAAGACCTTTAAGGACCTCACGATAGGTTATAACTGAGTCTTTTTTCCAGGCTGACTCCGGTCTACCTTTATCTCCTATTACTCGCGCTCCCGTCTGATAAAGGATGTCAAACGTACTGGTGGACAAACCTGCTCTACATCAACAACTATTTCGTGGGCGATGGAACCACGGTGAGTTTTTTTTTAACTTTGCAAGATTCTAGTCGTATGTAAGCTAATTCCAATTTCCCACAGCTAACTCACGTCAGTATTTTAGGGCCCAGTACTTTTCGTCCACTATGAGTTGATATTCTACTGTGTCGCAACAAACCATCTTCGTCAAGTAGTTCTGGAGACATAGTAAAATGGCCGTAGGAAAATGAATATGTACATTGAAATACGAATGCACGAATCTCTGTGTTTGACGTGATGAACAGTGAGCTATGTTGCGTTAAGATTCATGATTGTCTTCACAAAAGGCTATGGTTCTATGTGTTCTGTGGATTAATGTTATAATGTGACCTCACCAGTGCCTGGGTGTAGCGTGGTATCTCGGTGTGGACATGCAGATGTACATTATTGCGCCTGCCCTCATACTTCTAATGTACAGGTAGGTATATACTTTTTTAGAGTTTGAAACTTCGTTAGGATACCTATCATTTAGGTCCATTGATAAACCACTAATATTCCTGTTTTCTAACCACCACAAACGCAACACGTGAACAGCCCGGCGTAGGCACGGTTGATTTGTAATATAAGTAACCACGCACATGGACGTGCAGGCAAACTGTACTGGACCCTCTATGGCCGGCCAACTCCCCTAACCTGCTACTTTCGTCTTAGGCCGATTTCTACTATTTGTTCAGCCTGCAAAGGAGTTTGTTGGAGACTACGCACATCACTAAAACCGACCCGTGACCAGGTAACCTTTAATCGGCGTCATTGGTAAAGAGTTCCTCCTTTATATGAGTTTCACTTCGTTTCTGTCCTTTTTTCTAGAAAACCTAAGCTGGGCGTGGCTGTCAATATATTCCTTGTAGCGCTGAGCTGGGTGTCGTATGCCGGCCTGAGGCAGTTAGATGTTCGGTAAGTCTGTCTGCTTCTGAAATTTTTTACAATATACGAACAAATATCTTGAGCGCATATTGAAAGTTCATTGCAAATTCATGCCCGAGGGCTAATTGCAAGAACATGATAACAACTGTAAACAGTAGAATGATAATAAGTGATGCTAATGCTACTTTATATATACATTTGTAGTTATTGTTGGGTTTGATTTCTTTTCCGTGTGCAGTGGAGTATGAAATAACCGACATTTTGCGAGATATATGGGAGGTGTTAATAGAAATGCAGTTAACATATAACGCGATTATAGCTCTTTCGCTACGTTTAGGGAGAGTGATGTGAACCAGAACTTGTGTATAAATTATAACAAGTCTTACAACAGCTAAACCTATTCTGTTTTAGGATAAATGTTGGTAAATTTATGACGTCATGGGTCTGCCATCTTTATTTTCTACATGTACAGCGAGGAGCCGGAAGGATTCGGCAGTGTGTATTACTGGACGCCCGGCAGGATGGGTCCGTACATTATGGGTATGCTGTTGGCCTACCTTCTCTTCAGGACCAACAGCAAAGTGTCCAACACGAGAGCTACTAAGGTAACAGTACAGGATACGCGTGGACTCATCTTGTTTCTAGATACCACACAGTGATAGGGCCCCGTTATACTATGGGGAGAGCACAACTGCAGTAATTGGATTATTTTCGACTGAGAGTTGCTATTTGTCAATGTCAATGTTATTTGTCAATTTGTTAATAAGGTTATAACCTGGAAGATAAACAAAAGAAACAGTCCACTCTGCACATGATTTGACGGTGGTGACTGACTCTACAAAATGTTTTATCGTTTTGCTTTGTTTTGCTTTCAGATTCGGATGTTACTAGGATGGGCTATTGGCATAGCCATAGGACTTGTCGCAACCGTGATGCCTACCGTGCTAAGGGCTACGAGTCCAGGCTTCGAGATCAGGGGGCACATCGGCTGGAACGCCGTAGACAGGAGCATATTCGCCGCTGCAGTTTGCTGGGTTATCTACGCCTGTTGTGTTGGATATGGAGGTAATTATGAAAAACGAACATACCTGCAAAAATCCTTAGTTACGTGTTTGGTGCGAGTTAGCCTCCTATGTATAATCATTGTCTTTGCTGTAGATGTTTTGATTTCTGACTGGTGTGAAGAATTTACGCATCATTCAGAAGACCGGGAATACTGTACATGCGTAATAATGTATGTGGACGACAAGTGTGTACGTGACATCAGTAGTAGAAATAGTCGTTACGTCGGCAACAACACATACACAAACAACAAATGCAGAAAACCGTGCAATGTAGTAATAGCGGCATCCTACTGTTGCTTCATTTGTTGTCTTTTGCTGCCTACACAGGTATCATCTCGGAGTTTCTATCCTGGAAAGCTTGGCTGCCGCTAAGCCGACTGTCATATGTTACCTACCTCATACACATGATGAATATTCATGTATTTGTTGAGCAGGGCAATCTTATCTACGGTGGACTGGCAGGGGTAAGTACTAAAGTGCGGGAGGCCAGAATAGTGGGACAAGTTTTGCTGAGTGTTGAAAAGCATCGCAATGACATAAAGCTGATAAACGAAGGAAGCATTCCACAGAAAAGTGTGGCTCTTTTATAGAATGACATGGGTTTTGAAACCCTAATTTAGGGTTGTGTAACCCTTATTCTATCTTGTTTTCTTAGAAGCGTTGTAATGGAGATTTCTGGCTTCACAACTAACAAGAATATTACTTTAATCGTCGCCTTGGCAATGATTTTGCGACTGTTTTTTTTACGATTTGTTGAAAACGGCCGATTTTTTTAAACGGCCGAAAATTCTTGTGCGTGCTGATGTCATCAAATCAACATGGCCTTATTGAAAACATCGAAATCTAAGCTATGACCTTGAAAACATAGGTACAAAGAAATATTACATGTACTAACTCTTGGTGAAAAATGAAAAAATAAAGTGGTTAGATCTACTCTGTACCTTCCAGTCGGTCCTCTTCGCTGGACTCTCGTTCTGGTCCTTCTGCTCAGCGCTTATGTACTCGCTCGCAGTCGAAGTTCCCTTTTCTGAGCTGCGGAAGATGATCCTCCCACAACGCCGCGGTCGGCAACCGGACAACGGCGAGGCGACCACACCAACCGTCGCCGGAGCATCCGAGCCCGAAACCCTCCTACTCCAAGGTCTGTTACCTTTTATCTCCAGGCAGATCTTTTGGTGGCTGCAAAGACAGAATCAAACTGGCCAGGCTGTATCCCTCCTTCGATGGCGAAATGGTAACTGCCTAGCAAATGGATACAGCCTGGCCAATTTGATTCTGCCTTTGCAGCCACCAAAGATATGCTTAGGGATTATGTTACCTAGATATTCTTGCCCAAGGTAGCGATAACATTCATGTTCTTGGTGCTGAATACCATCCATATCCAGCCAAACGCACCTGTCCTTGGTGCTGAAATCCTGGCGTGCCAAACTCTATCAGGCTATGCCCAAGGACGTTACTTTACATTAACGATTTGATGCATGGTATTTCAACTATTACACTATGTGTTTTATGTACTAGTCATGAGTACTGTAAAATGCTGTACTTACAAAGTTATGGGATAGCAAAATTTATATTATAAGGGCGATTTATTGATTGGTTTCTCCGCAGCGACACCATGGGGAGAAGAACCCTCCCAGAAACCAGAGGACGACGTGGCCGGAACAGACCGTGTGGAAAACAAGGTGTAGATCCTGCTGCCAATCGGCTCTAACGTTATAGTAGGTACTGGGATTTCGCGTACCTTTGACAATATCTCTTTACAAATATGTTATAGCTTAAGGACTTGCTTACTGCCTTACTTTCATTTGTCATTTTGAGGCCTAACTTCTTCGTCACTTCATGTATTGTAGCACATTAACTTTAGATCTATCTTGCATTATTTCATTATTTAAAGGCTAAACAATCAATAAATAACAGTCTGATGGTGAAAAGGGCCAGGAGATCTGAAGAGAACCTTTGAAAACCAGCCTAGTAAAGGGTACTTGTAGTATCCAGTCTTTGATTAACTGATGTGGGTTCACTGACACAGGAGTGGTCAGCAATCGGATGGTAAAAAGATAAATAAAAAAGATAGAACCCGCAAAGAAAGAGGGCTTGATGTCTTCGCGTATGTACATGCACATGAATTGATAATAAGCTTCATGTGTCTTCACTTTTTTAGTACAAAGAACCGTTTTTGTTTACATTCTAAGCTATACCTTATTTATGTATTGAGATTTGAAATAGAATAACCTTGAAACTGTACCTATAGCCATTAACTGAAGGAAGGTAGTACGACAGATATCCATCCTACTGGTTACACCAGAGTGTAACAGTTATGTACGTGTGGTGGGAGTTAACACTGACTCATGATTTTAATCACTGCTGGGGGTACAATATTGCCTTATGTCTTAGCTGAATAAGAAAGAACATGTTTTACCCCCAAAACTGTTATAGATACGATTCATATAATTCATATATCTTCGTGTAAATTTGAAACGTTGAATGTTTGCTTACATTCTTACATGTGTCTTAAGCATCAGCTCTAAACAGTGATACATATTTACACATCTGATAAACACACACACACACACACACACACACACACACACACACACACACACACACACACACACACACACACACACACACACACAAATATATATTTGCAAGTAACGGCTATATTATGATTAAACGAAGTATGCATATTGAGTAATTGTCCTTTTTACCTTGATGAAGAAGGTACTGTTTCCGACTTGCTTTGGCAGCAGGTATGGGTTTGCACGTATTTGTTCCACGTTAGAGGACATTATTACACGTTAATCCAAGGCATCTATTTTGTTTCTATCCATAGCTGTTACAGTTAGCTCTCAGTATGTTGTACATGGTTGTTCAAAACGTCACATGTCCAGGAAGAGCATCATCATTTTGTACATAATGCTCGGTAAGCAAGTAAGATAACATTCGAAAAGCTTTACAGATGGCTTTATATTTGGTTTGGTTTGGTTTGGTTTATTTGGATCTCTATTAGCAAGGTCACTTGTAAAACGTCCTTGCTTTTAGTGACAAGTCACTATTCTTCCTGGAGCTCACGTGTACATTGAAATGTTACAAAATATAACAACAGAAATTCACAATTTATACAATGGAATTAATAGGAAACAAACATAAGCTGAACTCAAAATCGATGTGATAATCAACGTAAATATAAATCAATGATACAACAGATTATACAACAATAGATCCATTTGATTTAACAGAGAAATTGATGTATACTAATAGTTTTTATACATCATATGGTGGCGTTTTTGTATTTTACAACAGAATCTGTAAGGAATCCATATCAAAATGATTGAATTATTTAGTACATAATGCCGAAAATTTGGAATTCCTATGACGACTGAAAATTCCGGTACCTCCGAGAAAGCATGAAGTTTAGGACCCCCCCCCCTCCTCAAATCTTATATCTTCCAGAAATCAAAGGATCGGTTACATTGTGGGCATTACTATCAGGACTGAATCTCACGTTCCAGCTTAGCAAATCGCAACTGCGTCATCTTCTTTAGTTCGCCCAGCCCTTCAGAGAGAGCCTCCAGCCCTTCAGAAAGCTTCGCCATCTCGTCAGAAAGAGTGGCGACTTTCACTGTTAAACAAGGAGAGCAGATCGCAGTTGCTTAGCTCTGAAAGAATGCTGCAAAATTCTAAAGCAGTAACATATCGAACAAAACCTTAGTATTTACGAAAGTGAGAAAACAACTGACCTGCAAAATATGGCAAGAGAAAGAATATAACCATAGCGAACACGATGCCGGCGGTTTGCAACATCTTCTTGCGGAGGCTGCAACATTTTGTCGCGTTGTCCGTAGCGACCGCACCATAAGAGACATCTTTTGGAAGAAGTAAAATAGATTTTAGCTTTGGTCAGCATCTAAATCGTGGAATTTCAAGTTGCAGTCAAAACTATCTTGGCTATCCGTATTAGAAACCGGCAGATCCCTAGTATTTCAAAACATTTGTTTTGGACATCATCGCAGATTGGTCATTTTTGTTTCATTTAATTCTAGAGGCCTAACTTCTTCGTCACCGACCATGCATTATTGTAGTACAGGAACTTAAAATCTATCCCGCATGATTTCAAGGATAAGACATCAATTTCACAATCTTTTGACGGTGAAATTAAAGAGCCGCGAGATCTGAAGAGAACCTTTGAAAACCAGTATAGTCAAAGCTACCGTTTTAGTATCCAGTCTTTGATTAAACTGCTGAGGGTTCACTGACACACGGGTGGATAGCAGTCGGCTAGATAAGCTAAATAAAAAATAGAACCAGCAAAGCAAGAGGGCAACAGAAAAAAAGCGGTTCTGGAAAGCGTTTACCTGCTCTGGAGACGTACAAAGTGTTAGGTACACTCGCGGCAATGTTCGCAAGCGCCCTCCAGTCAACTGACTGTTGCATGGGTATGTTGACTACAGCAAGATAACAACAAACATAACATTATTATTTACTGTAAAACTATCTGAAATCTTTTAGTCCTAAAGTTTATACTAATTATGAACAAGTAATGATTGTTCAAGATATCTAAGTAAGAATTTACATTTCATTTTTAAGCACTTAAACCACACTGATATCAAAACAAAAGAATATAAACATATCAAGGAAGAGCTTATTACAACAATGGTTTATATGATCGTACTGTATGGAATTCCCACTCTGTGGAAATATAAGCAGCTGGGTTTTACAAGTATGTCAATTTCTAAGGTAAACACACACACACACACACACAAAAAAAAACATATATCGTAAACTAGTCTACGACAACATACGCCTCTTTGATATATTCGAAAATGATTGGGGAGGGGGGTTTAACCACGCAACCTGTGTCAGAAGCCTGTTTCAAGAACGGCAGGAACACCATACAAGATTTGGAAACAAAATTCTACCAATCATACGAAAAACAACACACTACCTGCTGCGCCACCACGTGCACTCTGGGACTGCCGCAGAATTCCCGGCATGTTACCACTTGCTGATGACACCTTGCTGCAAAAACCGTCCTTCACATACACGTACGCCAAGGGACTCGGCCGTCTGAGTGGGACTTCAGAGTCGAGACCTTGAAAAGCAGCCCGTCACGTGAGTAAGAAAGATGAAAGAAGAAACCATGCGTACTGGATCTGCCACGGACGTTACCCTCTTTGAACCGTCGAGACCAATTACATAAATGGTAAACAATGGTCCGAGGTAAACAAACTACAACTGCTGTATGCAATACAATTCCTCGTTGTTTCTCTAAACTTACTGATTGCGTACATATGTTTGGACCAAAAAGCAGTTGCTGCAAAGATTCTCACGCTGCACGCATGCACATGACATATCGAACCAAGATCAGAGAATATTTATTTCTGTGGGCTTGACCGGCATGATCAATATATAGGGAATTGGTTTTGAGGTAGCACTCAGTATTCGATATGAGCACTTGTATTTATATCACTATATGACAATGTGGCTTGTGAAAAGTAAGCAAGTCAAAGGTGGCAGAATTCTCAAATTCAAAGTGACATAACAAAACTGTTTATTAAAACTTTTGTACAACAAACTCTAGTAGAACAAATGACGGTGGAGATCAATGACAGTGGGGTCTACATGTCTTTGTTACCCAAGAACAAGTTGAAGTGCTATCACTAACATATGTTATGTTGGTATATGATGTTTCCTTCTACGACCCAAACAGGACTGCCCAGTCTGTACAAAAACATGCCTCACTCCAGCAACCCTCCTGTGCCTGACCTGTGGTCGGGTTTTCAGAGCCTTCATTGGGCTGACAAGTCTCAGCCAGACACACCATAGATAATGATGTCAATAGTCATTCTCAACAACAGCAGATGAACTTAATAACAGTATTTTGATGAACCATGTACTACAGTCAAACCCGTACAAGTGACTACCTCTATACAAGGACCACCTGGCCATTACTTCTTGGTGGTTCCTTACATAAATTTCCCATTGACACTAGTAATAGAAATCCTGTCTACAATGACCACCTGTCCATATAGACCAGATTTTGTCTGTCCCCTGAGAGGTCTTCTTGGGCAATTTCAACTGTGCTTAAAACATAGAACACAATTATTGTATTGCAATAATAACTTTACTAATCGCTGTCTAATTTCAGCCTTTTAGCAGACACAGAACTGTCTGTCTGCTGAGATGAGGAGTTCTGTATCTCCTGCCCTGCTGGTTTAGTTGAATGTGTTTCATGACTGGTGATTTTCTCTGCTGTTTTCTGAGGAGACTGATAGCTTGTACATACATTGTTACTAGAACTACTACCCAGAGAAACTGTAGCTTCTGTGTCCCTGTCTACACTATTCATCACTCTGTCACATACATCCTTTACCCCTGAGGTATCTGTTTTAGTTTTAGCTTTTTCTTCTGTTTTTATTTTCTGTGTACAGTTAGTAAAAGCATCAGCATTCTGTGGGTCTCCATTGTGAAGGATGTTCTCTGTTGTATGTTCCCTTTTGAGCATGACTCTTTGTCGAGCAGGAGACTCTAACACAACGCTGGGTCCGGTGTACTTCGGAATGCTGACTCCTAACTGGTTCATCACCATGGACATCACCTCATCCACGTACCCATGGATGCGCAGGTCCGCATGCTTGTCCTGGAAAAAGATGAATTAGGAAGAAGTCTTTAAAACACATTTGAAATGTTGTGTGTGTGTCATTGTTTTGAGCATTTTCCTTTAACATTTTTAAAGTCATTTTCAAAGATTTCATTTCTGTCACCCAGTCATTATTTCAGCACATTACTGATCTTAACCAGTTGCCTTAGCTTTGCTCAGAATCTTGCAAAATCCCATATATACTTAGTACAGTACATTTGTCCCCTCCTGATGAAGTGCGGCCCATTGCAGGTCACTACACAATAATGACAAGCTAACCCAGTACAAATCCAGGACTGTTTGGTTTAGGAATACCAGTATTATGCTACCATACTGTGGTAAACAATACCACTATATTAAACAAAGGACTTTTATATTATGAGGCAAACGTACATCTAGAAGATTGAAGTTGTGACTAACATGTTTGCTGGGCTGCAGGTTGATGATGACCAGTTTGCCTCCTCTCTTCTTGGTGAGCATGGGCAGGTTTCCACTGGGCACAATCTGCAGGGAGGACCCCATCACCAGGGCAACATCAGCGCGTCTGCAACAGGAGACATGTGCAGGACTGATACCACATGGCTCACAGTATAGGACATATAACCAACAAACATGGGAGGTACAAGTCCTCACATTCAAGAAATAGAGGACAAATGTGCTATTCAACATCAAAAAACTGTAAGCGCAAAGGATAGCTGTAGAAATTAAGCTTTGTATCCAACACAAGAAAGGAGCTCATCATAAATTTTCAGTCTACCTCATCAACCTTTACCAATGAGTGAATCGTACATCTGGCGCAGGTTAACAAGGTCAAGCGAAAATTTATAGTGAGTTCCTTTCTTGTGTTGGAACCAAGCTTATACACTACAACTATGGATGAGCTATAGTATAAGGTGCAAACAATAATATCGTAATGACAGAAACAAAAGGACAGTAAGGTGTTGTGCTTTCCGTCAGATTCAAAAAGAAAGAAGAAAGACCAAGCAGGACAAAGATGAAATTTCTTAACACCTCCCAGAAGTTCCACAAAGGGAGAGTTGAGTACCACCAACCTGCTGTGTTCATCAGCCAGTGCCAGGTCTCTCTCTGGTAGGGAGTCCTCCCAGTCAAGGATGGTGTCATGCAGCTTCCCTCTAAACATGTGCACAGGGAACAAATTCAGAAATACGGGCCTAGAGAACATCTTATAATTAGCTGGTTCATGGCTTGTGCTGTGCATGTGTAATTTCAATGGTGAAGGCCCCTGTACCAAAAACAAAACATGTTTGCCTGACTTAACCTTGCTTTTTGTCAGCTTCCTGATAGTTTGTGGCTCTCTGAGTACAGGACAGGCCATCATTAAGCATGACAAAAACTAAAAAACTACATGTGTCATTGTGTATTTACAAGTTAAAGGACTTCACCTTTGACATGACACATCACACAGTAGTCATACAGCACATGCATAGTCTATACTGCTATTCCATTATACTCCCTACAGTTTAGTCTAGCTAAGGTAATTTTTTCTAGGAATGATGCCTTGCTCTCATGACACATATTTGAAAGACAACCAACCTGCATCTGCCTCTTGACTTGACCTGAGTACACTGCCCACCTGTAGGCTTCAGTGCCATGGTAGGTACAACTGTGTCACGTACATACTGCCTGGTGGGGAGAGATAACATCAGGGATGATTCACACTTCTGACAGGGCCCTTTTTTTAGAATTGCCATGGATATAGGAAGACAAAATGAATTAAATAAGGGAAGAACTATACCCAAACTACAATATTTACACTATTGGACTCTAGTTACTATTGTTGTAGTACTCTCTAGTACATTGTACTCTGTACATCCGTGCATTTATCCCCCCGGGGAATGAACATGCAATGAAGTTTTATTATATTCTGACTATTGAATATCAGTGATTCACTTTGTTAATTTGATTTGATTTGATTTAAAGAAGAGGAAGCTTACTTTCCACACTTGTCACACTGTTCCACAAACATGTTGCCATGGAGCTCTGATAGTTTGTCTCTGGAAATATGAAACAACAGATAATTTTCAAATTCCACTCTGATGTCATATTCAGATATACATGTATCTGCAAGTCTTACTTGATATACTGGTACACTGTCTGATCATCAGCTGGTTTGACATCTTCTTGATATCATAAACACACACAAACATGTAGTCGTTCTTACAAATGTAACTGTCTGGGTCTATGAGAAAGGTAATCCAAGGGACCACCAGAATGTTGCTACATTATTGAGGTGGTTGTAATGTAGAGGTGTCATAAGTACAGGTTTGACTGTATATTTCTGAGGTTATTAGAGGTCATGTCCTACCTGGGGAAGCCTGAGCGTACATGAAGTCCGTCCACGTTCTGACTGATGACGTACTTTACGACGCCGAGCCTCTCCAGCTCCACCAGAGCCATGTGTGTGGGGGAGGGGCACGCTGACTCAAACGTCGTGTCAAAATGGGGAGTCTCACCCTTCTGCTCCAGGGTCCACACACCTTTGGGACCTCTGCAGTACACATGTTCAAAATGTTACAAAGCTTATGTCTCCACTGCTTGGGGATTCTAATGATTTTTACTCAGAAGACATGTGTAAGGCCTAGAAAAATTAATGTGTTTCCTATTATGGTCCTGAAAAAATTAACGTTACGGTTGGTAGGTAGTTTTTTTTGTTTTTTGTTTACATTGCAGCCAAAGTGATCCAATAATACAGTTAATATAACACTAAAATGCATCAGTACACTGGTATTTGGACTTAAGTTAAACCAAAATGTTTGGTCCGGTTCTGATTCAGTCCAGACCCAAAAAAAAGAGTCGGCAGGGTCGTTTGGTTAACCGGAAACACAACAGATCACATAGCCTTTAATATCTTATCATTCATTCTTAATATGTTATCATTCATTCATTGTTAACATCTGTCTCACCTGAAGTCAGGTATCCCTGCAGATGTACTGATCCCTGCACCTGTGTGAACCACCAGGTGTTCTGACTCACGGACAATGTCTACCAGCTGGGACACCTTCTCCGCAAGCACGTCTGGCGGGTCATATTTCTGTAGTGTATAGTAGTTTTATCAGTCTAAGTCTGTTTTAAGTTTTCTTTTTTTCTCGTACGGTAAGCGAGTGGAATCAGCTGCCGGGCCCAGTGGTGAGGGCACCGACAGTAGAGGCTTTTAAGGCCAGGGTAGAAGCCGCCCTGCCCTAACCCATGTACCGCTTCTCCCCCTCAGTGACACCCCGTACAGGGGTTGTTCGAGGGTATTCGGAAAGAAGAAGTCTCTATCTATTGATCATGATTCTCAATTTTGATTTCAAAACAATATCAGCCATCATAATAAAGGTACAAAATCTTTCTTTCCGAGGGAGGCGAAAAGATGAAAACGTGGACCACTAGAAAGATGCAGAAAATGCATAAAAAAGCTTGAAAGCACATTAACCAGTACGCTAAACCCTACATCATCACATTCAGATTCTGCTTGGAAAGGTTAGCATATAAGTTACTAGTACCAAGTTGACGTGCATGCAGTTAAATTTGCCCTCACCTCTGGCAGACCACATTTCCCCTTGTGATCGTAATCAGAGAGTCCCGCGGCGTAGTTTACAGACATCTCAATAAACTCTTCTCTTTCCCCTACAAATTCTGATCTCAGAGATCGGTATGAAAGAGCAGTTTTGTCGGAACAAACAACACCGTCTACACGGTACCGTCCACACAGACCGGCACGCTGAACTCTGAACTGAACCAGGCTCACTGAACACAATCCGGACTGTACGATTATAGAATATAGGGGATTGATATCTGGTATTTATATCGTTATATTTCTGAAACAAGAAACGATGGAAGAAAGTATTTCATAAAAATATATTCATTGAAGTCAGTACCACCGACTTGAATCAAACGTATTGATTTTTTCTTTCGTTTTGTTGAAAATAAAATAGAGACGGTCATTCCATGCGCCAATGTGATCACCCTTAGTGAAAACGAGGCTGGTGGAAGCCATAGTCAGGAAGGAAAAAATTCGCTGTTGGAAAAAAGCCGAAAGAATCCATAAAATCCCACCATGGTAAGTTTTATTAGCCAGAGGTGGCTTGAATTATACCATAAATCCTGTTCGATCGTTAGAAGCGAGTGTAGTTACTTAGAGTTTATTCTGAAGCGTTGTCACAAGCGTGCACATGTGCGCACATGTGGGGAGGGGGGCAGCATGGTGATGTCCGGAATCAGTTTTGGAAAGTGGTCGTCGTTTTAGCACATATTCAAGAATAATACATATTTTTACGTACCTGTACCTAATCCCATCCTCGACTCTGGTGGCACATGATCTATGATTTTATAATCTATCATATGGACCCATTGAATCAGATTTAATTTCCAAGCAGATGTTGGGTGGAATTCTTATGTTCTAGGCTGCTGAGGTTTTCACCCTTCCGGACGTGATGGACATCCTAACATCTGCTTGGAGATTTGTACCAAAACCTAATTCTAAAAAAGAATACACGTGTTGTCTTGTTTTTATCTTGTAAGCCAATTTTCAGTACATTTTCTTTGAGGGAAGTGTTACCGGGACAAACTTGTTGGCCATGTTATAACTTAATGTAGTTATAATTGCTGTCTTGTTATCCTGCCTTACACAGCCTCAGAACGAGCATATAGAACTTCACAGGAAGAGACATGGGTACCGACTGGATTACCATGAAAGAAAGTAAGTTACTTTTCTCTCAATGTCACCTAAGTTTCCTTGTTACCGTCACTTTATTAAGCTCTAGTAGAAATATCTAGATTGTATTTACTGCAGTAGTAGAGGTTCTACACCTGGATTTGCTCTATACACTTTGGAGTTTGGATACTACTGAAATTTTTTGATCCTGTTCTCACACATGGTAAAAAGTATAGCTGTCACTGTGTCACATGTATTTTATTCATGACCAGTGTTGCAGATTACCACATGTAAATAACATATAGATAGACCTGACCTGACCTTATCAACAAAAATCCTTTTTCAGACGTAAGAAAGAAGCTCGAAGGCCTCATGAGATGGCAGAGAAGGCCAAGAAACTCAAGGGACTCAAGTAAGTACATCACACAAATGTACAAAGGTAGTCTTATCATAATCCTCGATTGTATGATATGTTCTTTATATTTTGGTTATGATCAAAAGACATTTTAAATATATTTCCACATTTTCTATATATACGCAACATTATACTTAAGTGTTTACTATCATTGTTATCAGTGCAATTTGTTTCTTGGTTTGTTGAGGACTGTATGAATTGATTGTTACATTCCTTAGGGCAAAGCTGTACAACAAGAAGAGACATGCTGAGAAGGTACAGATGAAGAAAACGTAAGTTGATTCCGTCTTTACTTTTTTTTTTTGCTAACAGATAACTTTGCTAAGAAACATAACTTCAAAAAGAAGTATTACATAGATATGGAAGCTAGATCTCTTACTACAATGTCAAATTACAGACTAAGATTCATTCATTATAGAGATTCTATTGCTTCCTCAATAGAGGCAAGAAAGTATGATATGTCACAACATCTCAACTGTTGAGAACATGTGACACTAAAATATGGAAGAAAAAATCATTTATTACTATCAACATCATAATTGGCAAGCTTTTATACACTGTTAGCTTAAGTCTATGGCACAGCTCGAAGTACATCTACATATTTTTCACAATGACTTGAAGCCGACCAGGTACATAATTGTTTCTTCAGGTTGAAGATGCATGAAGAGAGGAAGACAAAAGAGCGTAAGGATGACAAGGTTCCACAGGGAGCTGTCCCCGCGTATCTACTGGACCGTGAAGGACAGTCTCGGGCCAAGGTTCTCTCCAACATGATCAAACAGAAGAGGAAAGAAAAAGCAGTGAGTATCTGTAGCAGGAGTCTCAATGAATGTGTTAAGTCCCATATTTTCCTGTCTGTTACTGTTGTGTTAAGTTTTTTAATTGCGTTGGGTGTTGATGTTTTCTATCTGTAATTCCAGGGAAAGTGGGAGGTGCCTCTGCCCAAGGTGCGAGCTCAGTCAGAAGCGGAGGTCTTCAGGGTCGTCAAAACAGGCAAATCTAAAAGTGAGTTTTGGTACAGTCTGGTACACGTAATGAAAAGGTAACTTAGCAATTCTAGTATGTAACAGTCTGAAATATTTGGGGTATACGACAAGCAGTGGTCGAAATACTTTTTTTCAGTGCTCTGCAATATTGCAGAAGAGTCAAAATTTCGTCCTGCAATTTGGAAATACTTTCTGCAAATACACAAGCCCCCATATTACAACTTTCTGAAACCAATAATGCCTATTTTTACATCATATATACATAGCTTTGTAAATCTATAGCATAACTGAAATTCTTCAAAATATCACTCTTTTAAATATGTTCGGACCGTAAAAATTTTATCGGTCCGGTCCAAAATAACTGAAACGTCGATGGACCAGTTTTTTGGACCGGAACAAAAATCCATATTTGTTGTTACTGATCATCACTACATACAAGGAAGCCTGCCAGGAAGATGAAAATCCAGCCTTCAAATAAAAGAACTTTACCTTAGTCTCCGTCTCTCTCATTTTGCAACAATATTTCCCGTATTTTCGGTACCGATAGTCATCTAAAAATCATATAGGACAAGTTTACGAGCCGTGTTTGGTTCGGATCGAGCCGAGAATCACTGATTTTTTTACACCACATGGTCACAATGTGACGCACGTAAGTTTTTACTCGAAATGAGAAATTACCGCCCAACAAAACGGACCATTAGGTTCCCAGTGCTAAATTTCTCTTGTGTTCATGTGATCAACTTGTTTTCCTTGTTTGAATCGTGCAAAATACCAAGGAAAAACATATAACAAATAATCGCCGAGGCGAGTGTGCGTCTTCGGAAGAGCCATGTTTCCTTTGCCGCGTTGCCTGCTGGGAAATGCTCGGCGAAAACTGCCGAGGCAGTTGTCGGGTCCTCCCGGGTGACGAAATCTAACATCGGAACATGGCGAGTGCCCATATTTGGTTATCGTCGCCATTCGTCGCCTTGCTGGAATCGTTCAACTTTGACCCCAATTCCCTTATATGGGACCATTACAGTCTGCTGGAAAACGCTGGCAGGTTCGTGCAGCGCAGGTTTTCAATCTATTCACAGCCATTACTGATCATTACTTTGCTAATTGAAAACTATTGAATCCGGAGCCTATTTTTTCCTCCTGCAAAATTGCAGATTGTAAGATTTTTTCTTCTGCAATCTTGAAAATCTATCTGCAAATTGCAGACTGCAGACGGGTATTTCGAACACTGACAAGGATGATGTTGATAAAGCTACATACAATCATATGTTTACACAAGAAGTGCCATTACATGAGAAAACTACCTAGAAGTGTCATTCAATCAATACCTTTCTTGCAGAAAAAGCCTGGAAACGTATGGTTACCAAGGTAACATATGTGGGAGAGGGATTTACTAGGAAACCTCCAAAGTATGAGAGATTCATCAGACCAATGGTGAGTAGTCACAACATGGACAATCTTTTTAAATCTTCCAATCCAAGCTTGTTTTATTTGCTTACATAAAGCTGTTTGCAAACTACAAATAACAGTACTTCTCTTGTCATTGTGGTTCAGAAAAATTTACAGAACACTATGTTGATGTACTATGCTACTGGTTGTTCTTTAAGTTGTAACATGTTGGTCCTGACTCCCTCAGGGTTTGAGGTTTAAGAAGGCCCATGTGACACACCCTGAGCTGAAGGCCACCTTCTGTCTTCCCATCATCGGTGTGAAGAAGAACCCCACCTCCCCCCTCTACACCTCGCTGGGGGTCATTACTAAAGGCACAGTCATCGAGGTCAACGTCTCAGAACTGGGCCTTGGTCACACAGGGAGGAAAAGTCATCTGGGGTCAGTCTTATCAACTTTTCTTTATAAACGTCTCTTTTGTAGACATGCTAGAGGTGAAACTGAAGCTTGTCCTGACATGTATCGCATCCATTCATGTAAAATATAAAAACTTTATTTGGGTTGGAAGCTGTGTGTCATTTTTGGATCAATGAAATAAAAGCATTATCTCCTGGTACATTTATCATAGAGAACATGGCAGGTTCACATCAACTGTGTCTGGTAATTGTCTACTGTAAGTTTGCAGCATTTAGAATTCTGTCACAGTGAACACAAAAGTTTGCTGTATTTTTAGTTCATGGTTGAAACATAGTACTAGTAACATGATGGAAATGCTTGTGGCTCTCTGTACATGTGATGATTTGGAAAAGTGACTACAAACGAATGTTTATGCATAACTTTACATACATGTATTAATTCGTAATTGTTTCTTTTGCTTCATTTTCTCTTCTTTCACTCCACAGGTAAATATGCTCAGGTTACCAACAACCCAGAAAATGACGGCTGCATCAATGCTGTGCTGTTGGTTTAAGAGCTTCTGCTCTTAATTGCAGAAGTACTTGTACATCGTACTTGTCCTTGTAAATGATATTCCTGTAGTTCTGACTGAACGATTTGAAAATCACCTGGGCTCTCCTCTTAAGTACATGAACAGAGCTATAGGTGATGCTGGATTCCTGGGGACAAAACAAGCAAATTTTGATATCTTAACAGAATATTTACCTCAATTTGAAAATTATAAAGGTGGTTGTCTCAATTCAAAAGTTGAAATTTCTTACTCTTGTTTTTTCGAGGGGTAAAGACAATAAATGCAAAGTCACTGTAAGATGACGTCAGTATACAGTTAACAGGAGTGGTATGGTTCTTTTGCCAGCCCTCAGATATTGTAAATAAAGGATATATTACTAGTAATCATTGTTCTGTGTTGTGATTCATGTAAGGACTAATTACAATGATAATTGTTACATAAATGTTACTTAATGCCCCCTTTCCATTAGATGGCAATCGTACACGATGCGTGATTCTAAAGTAAGTCAACAAGAAATCCAAAGAGGCAACAACTAAGTAGGTACATGTGTAGTACATAATATTTATTGAGACAACCTGTCTCACCCTCTTATCCTCATATGTACCTTGACATTTTTTTTGTATAACAAAATAATCCGAACAATTATCTCAAACATACAAAAATAAATGGTAGTGACACAAACATGTAAATATAATGCCACAATCTTTGCAAAAATGGAGAAGTCTAACTAACAGTTTTCTTAAGGATGAATGCGCTATGGGCATGTGGCTCATGAGGGTTGAAGGTACTGGGAAGTCTGTGCTTTACTGATGTTTAACAAAGAACAATAAACAAAAACTGTAACAAAAAGGTTTATACAGTGTATCTGAAACCTACGTATAGAGGTTCGTCATACCCAGATATAG
>NW_017802614.1:857885-858764 GCF_001625305.1 Branchiostoma belcheri | reverse complement strand
ACAGTACATAATGCTGAGGAACAATACGGAATATTTATGGAGACCTAACAAAATAACAAAAATTTGAAATGGTTTAAAATCAGCTTAATTCTAATGCCTTTTATAAATACAAAAACAAAACCTTACAATAACTCAGAATTAACTTAACCTTAGATTAGTCTAGATGATACAGTATAAAATCCAACCACAAGTTGCAAGCTAAGTTCTTTTACTCACTACTTAAGAAGGTCCCTCCTTGAGTTGCAAACTTCTTCAAGTCTTCTCCTCAGCTCACTTGACTTACTGAAAGATCCAGAAACACAGCTGAACAAGCCATTTTTCCCATAGAAAACTTCAATGATTAAAAAAAATTAGCCTTGATACCAGACTGTTGTCAGGCCAGAACACATCCCAGCCCCTATAGTGTCTATGGTAAAATTTCCTTGGGGACATGTTGGCACATAGCCCTGGAGCCAAGGAGCTATCTCTTATAAACCTCATTGTGAGTGCATAATAAGCCTGTATGGTTTTTAAATTTGCAATTGCAATATCAAATTGCAATTTGAAAGGTTATAATAATTATAATTATAATTTGGACGTTTAAAAGCAGTAGAAAGGTCTCACAAGTACCTCTTGAAGCTGTCTAGGCTGGAACTGAAGTCACGAATTTCCTGAGTAGAATTGAAAACATTGGGTTGTGACTGACAATGACCACTTCTAGGAACCAGCAATTAATATTTTTTTATTTACTGTTATTTCTGTTTGAATATAAAATTTCAACCAAGATCCCCATGCAGACCCTCTTCTATACCCAGCTCACACATGTAACGTTACCTACCTGTCCAGGTGCATTATCAACCTTGTGTGAAGAGAATCTTCCCCTGTGGATGGCATGGTGAC
>NW_017802614.1:854022-857835 GCF_001625305.1 Branchiostoma belcheri | reverse complement strand
TTTATGCATATCTGGTTTTCTCTTGACGATAGACGATTTGTGGCATGAAGACTGATCGAAACATTAACCTGGTCTTACTTGGTATGTGACATTATTAGTAAAATAAATGTTCTACTTATGTTAATAAGTGAATACTGAATGAACAATGAAGCATATCTCAAAATAAAACAGGCTTGAGTCTCTTTCATCCTCTGAGGTAGACTTGCTATCCACCAACCGAAAAATAAACTCCACTATCATGACTACAATAAACCGTAACAAGCTGCCTGCTCAGTCTCTACCAGCGGTTATTTCTTCTCCCTCTGCCTCCCTTTCTGCCATTCTGAAATACAAAATGGTAGATCAACTCGTAAGTCAACCAGAGTCCAACACTGTGTATCAATTTCCCATTGTTTTAAAAAAATGTAATGATGCACAAGTATTACAACACAGTCAAATTTTAACTGCTGAAACTGCTATGATCCAAGATATAGATAATAGCCTTGAATTTTAGTATTGTATTAATGATAGCATAGCATACAAAATGCTGGGACAAGGGATTTGTCTATATTGCTATATAAGTGAATGAAGTAAAACTGGCTTGTAGTCTATTTTAAGCTTTAAAAGGAACACTGGCTGGGGTAGCAAGCCATACTGCAGTCTAGCGTCGGTGTAAAACAATGATTACAACATGTATAACTCACCTTCTGTTCCCTTCTGCCATTATTCACATTAACACTGGGACAGTCAGTCTGTTTATGTCCTTTCTGACCACAAAGGTGGCATGCGCCCCCGAAGTTGTTTGTACCACCACTTTGCCTGGACCTTGCACCTGTACCGTTCCTGCGTGAGCGCGATTCTGTAGCGGGTTGCCTGGTTGTGTTCCCTGACTGCATCCTGAAACAGACATTGGGGATCCTAGTGTTGTCATGGACAGACCTGTCTCATTTCTTAGTTCAAAACATCTTCAAAGAATCATCGTTATGGGGGTTTGGGTTTAAAGCAGCCTCTTGGGGTGCAGAAATAAGCACAATACTGCTTGTAACAAATAAAACCTTTGGAGCATTTTATCACACTATTTTTTTCCTGAACCTAACAAAATAAATGACATGATATTTGCAGCATTTCATTTTAGTCTTCTTGGGAGTAAAAAAACTTTCCTGGCTTTTCGCTAGTTTTTTGCTGTATCTGACAGAATAAAGGACATATTTGGAGCATTTCCTTTTAGCCTTCATAAGAGTAAAAAAAATGTTGGGCTTTTCACAATTTTTTGCTGTATCTGACAAAACAAATGTTATGATACTTGACTGATGATGACTATTTCATTTTAGTCTTCTTGGAAGTAAAAATTATAGAATACTAGTACTGTGACACTGGACCACTCACAAATAGTCCTGTGTGTTTGGAGGCCCAGGTTGGGTAGTCTCCTGCAGACTGCCTAAGTCTGACCTCTGAGACAGGGGGTCCTCTCCCTCCACCCAGTCTTCCTCATCAAACACACTACGAGCAGACTGGACGGACCGTGCTGGAGAGTTGGAGCCACTCACAGATGTACTGTCTGGTTCCGTTTCATCTACTGGGCACAGACGTGTACAAAGTAATGCCAAAATGATCAAGTGCTGTATATATATATATCATAGATACGTGTACTTTAAATCATGATATTTTTACATACATGGTCTATTCTGTACCACAAACTTATCATTAATGCCGACTTTCTTTTTTCTGCACCTACTGTTCTGCAAACATGTACATTTTTCTGCAAAATTATGCTACCAGGAACATAAAGTGGTTTACAGTATACATGTAGGCTTGACACCTTTAGTTACAATGTACATAATGTATATTATTCCCTTACCAGTTGCTGTTATGAAACCGTTTGCTTCACTTGTTCCTTCAGCCAGCTGCTGCTTACATAGCTGTTGTAGAACAGGCTGCTGGGATGATAGGGGATCCTATGTCACGTGGAAGGCAACTTTCACATCACATGCATCATACATGTACCTTTAAAATCTTGACAGGTTGAAAGATAGATTACAGAAATGTCAACATTTGTACAAGTTTAGTAGTTGGACCACCTTTTATAAACCGCCTTAATTTGTTATTAGGGCACTGAACGAATATTCCTTCCAACTTCAATACATAATATGCACAGACACTTCCATAAAGAGACTGTTACAGTTATTGACGTCTTTGTTCATGTCCTATCACAGTTACAGATTAGTCATTATTAGTCACCTTGAGCTCTCTGTTGTCTTGGTTGCCCTCAGTCCAGTCATCAATGGCATCATCCCAGTCTTCTGATGACCCAGATGTCATACTGGTAGCCTTGTTCTCAGCTGCCATCTGACAAGCAACAAACACCACATAAAGTCTTCATCACTTTAGACAGAACATTTGTATTAATCAATACTTACACCTATGATCAATGCTGTTAACTTTCAGTGAAAGAAGTAGTACAGTCCAAACCTGCAAAAGTGACCATCCCTATGTAAGGACTACCTGGTCATTAATAGTGGCCACTACTTGGTTGTCACTTTATCCTTTTTTTCCCATTGTCCAAAGCATTAAGAATCCTGTCCATAGTGGCTGCCTACCTTTTTCTTCAAATAATGTTTAATTCATTTTAATTATTTTAAGCCCAGGGAGAGGTCACTACAGACAGGCTTGACTGCACACTTAAGTCATTTTCAGATGTACATCACAAACTTTTGTATGTTCTGAAAACTGTACCAGAAAACATGTAACCCAATCAACACAACCAGGTGAATTCAGACCTGTGCACCTTCCCCCACAGTTGACACATCCCTGGGGTAGGGTGTCCCCTGGGCAGGGTGAGTTTGCTGTGTAGCCCTGTCCCTGGACTGCGGATGCTTGTGTTGCTGGCCCTTAGGATGAGTTTGCTGTTGTTTCTGTTGCCAGCCCTCCCGCTTGGGAGGTGGAATGTACTGTCTCTGTGCAGGCCTGCGCTCCATGTGTTGTTGTTCATTCCTGCTTGACGGTTTCTCTCTGTGAGGATAAGGATGAAGTTGCTGTGCATGTTGAACTAGATGCTCTCTTGTCTGCTGTTCCCTCCGGCTCCAGTAGGGGGCTTGCTGCACTTGAAAAGTTAAAGACTCCAGGCTGAGGAGACTCATCAGGTGCCTGGGAAACATCGCCTCGTTGCCGGAAGTTCGTCTTTCCCGTCTGCGGTAAGATTCCTCCAGATACATCTGTGGTTCAGGCGGTGCCGACTTGGGCCTCTTCTATAGAAGGTGATTCAGGTTTTCTTTAAATCATTTATCACTGTACACCAAAAAACAGTTACTCAAGCAACTGGGTATGATTTTGGAAATGGTCAGACGTTTCAGGTAGCATCTACTACCTTTCGTCAGTGACACTGACGAAAGGTTCTGGATGCTAGCTGAAACGTCTGACCATTTCCAAAATCATATACAGTAGCTCGAGTGACTGTTTTTCGCATATCTTATTACCTGGATGTCTAACCTTCACCTACACATTCATCACTATGCTACAAGTATAGGGTAAATGGACATGCAACCATCCTGAAATGGCACTACCCTACATTGGAAAATACACCTAACCGTTCAAAGGAATGATAAAGAGATGGCAAACCGGCTCCATGTTGGTGGCCCCCAGGTGCGCGGGCGTGTGGTGGGGAGGGGAGGAGTGGAGCTGCCCGTGTTGGAAACCCGGGACGTGCAGCGATCGCGTGGTGGAGCCGCGGCCGTGCTGGTTATACACACAGGCATCAGGAGGAGCTATCAGGGCAGGAGACACACAAACATGTTCACTGGGATCTTAGTTTGCTAGGAGACAGTAAGATTCATCCTA
>NW_017802614.1:850063-854002 GCF_001625305.1 Branchiostoma belcheri | reverse complement strand
GGTTGATGCTGAGCTCAACATCACTTGACTCGTCCCACAAACGTACTGTACATTCTCCAGATGGGAGAACACAGGTCTGGTAAGGGAGAGATAAGTACATCCTAATAAACTACTGAAAGTACACTTAATAAACTACTAAAGGTACTCTTAATAAACTCCTAAATTACACATAATAAACTACCAAAAGTGACTACATGCAGCTAATATGGAAATAACATCTGATAATAACTTGTGACAAATTACATGTACAGGGCTTTTAGAAATCAGAGAAAGCGATCTTTGAATAATCGAAGAAAATTGTTTTCTTAAGTTCAGTTAGGACTATGACACAGGAGGATATATCTACCAAAATCTAGTCTTTGCGGTTAATTTCTAAAAGGTCTCAGGTATATAGTGCACTCTATTAGCATATACAATAAACTGGCATGGGCCAATATGAATTTTCTAGAGACCTAATGACCAACAGCATGTATACTGTTCCCACCAATCTTTACTACTTGTGTAGACACAAGACGGTAGCAGATACATGTAAAACTGGCAAGACAGCACCATGTATGACTTACCACCTGTGTCCAGAGTGTTCTCTTATTGGCTGTGAGTTTGTTGAACAGTTCCACCTGTTTCTCACTCAGAACGGTGTTCACTCCTGCAAGCCAACTCCTCTGTACCTGGAAAATAGTCAGCCACATGTAACAACCAATTTTCCTCTTCACAATTATGAGCTATCTACTTTCTTCTACCAAGTATTTTGTTAGGAGACATTTGCTCGAAAATCGTAACAGTCAACAGTTTATTGTAAAGGAAGACAAGTCAATGTGTAACAACATTGCTGGAACATTTTCCTCATCAAATTAGCCTCTTAAGAAGTTCTTTGTTCTTTCAACAAATATCTGATGTGGCTAAAACAAATATTGGCTTCTTATTAATTTTAAACTGAACCCTTATGGTATTCACTGTTACCTGGAAGTCCATGTGCTGGTACTTGGTAGGCAGAGGCTTGACGTCTACGTAAGCAATCTCTTCAGCTTTGCCTAGATCTACAAACCGCACTAGGGCCTGGGTGATAGACAAGAAACAACAAACTTTTATTGCACATTTTCCTGTATGGATGTCAAATGGAGGGCATGAAATAGTGATGAACATTTAGTGAGAAAAAACAGATACATTGTGTGCCACTAGAAAGGTAACATTTGCAAAGAAATTGCATAATGTTGACCAGCCCCTCCAACTTTGTCCCGCTACATAATACAACCCAACATTGCAGGGTGTCTGCTACAGCACCAGTTATCATGGTGACAGACATCTGGCCCAGTTCATTTACTTGATTTGTTTGGAAAAGTAGAAGAGGAAGAAGAAAAATAGCCAAAAATATGTTTTCCTTCTGCAAACTTAAAAAAAGGTAAACATAATTAAGAAGTGCAGTAAGATAACTTACTGTTTTGCTGAATTTCTTCTCAATCCTCCCCCTGTACCACATGTTCTCCTGGGCAGACACTGCACACACCGGCAGCCCCAGGCTGCAGCTGGCTTCTTCCATCACTGCCTCCATGAGGGGAGCTTCAGCTCTGAAATATCACAGTAGTCAAACCAGCATAGCTCACTTTTTACTATATCAGGTATACACAATTCTCTAAAATATCACAGGAGCCAATCCAGCATACCAGTACATGTAGTTTACTTTTTACAAAAATACACAATTCTCTGAAATATCACAAAAGTGCTTGTTACTATGTAGTTTTATGCAAGCTGAAGTCTTACAAATGTACGTGTAAGTGTTGTGTGCTTTTGTTATCATATACATTGTACAGGTAACATGTTATATGTACACTTTTGTTTTTTTTAGTCCAACACAAGTAGGTTGGATTTTCAAGTCTAATCTAATGGATTTCTAATAAAACATCAAGCAGAATTCAAGACAGCATAGTTTACTGCATCATGCATATGCAATTCTACATGAAACAATCACAACTGTTTTGTTAAGTCTACTCCTTAATGGGGAATCTACAACATTGCACACAGAATGTACATGTTCCTGTGCCTCTGCTCACCTCATTTCATCCATCATGAGTTTATAGTTCTTGTCTTCTGCAGGGCTGTTCTGTATCCAGAACGAACCATCTGACTCCATAGGATGGGCCACACATGCCTTCATATTTACACCTGAAACAATTCAATTCAATGAATATGTATTAAAATACATGTCAATATTTACTATTTTCAGTCCATCCACTCTGCATACAAGCCCTGACTTTCATCCTGATTTCTTATTTCTGACCCTCTTTTTTTTTTACTTTCAAGCAGACAATTCTTTATTTCAAAGCTGGAACAATGTCCCTTTAACTTGTGAACTTCCCCTTCGTACCATTGAAACAAAACAGCCCTTTTTCCACACTACCTGAATGGATCAAACTAAATGAAATATGCCAGAATCTAGATCAATTCACCCATAATGATACATGTTTTAGTATTGGGAAACTTGGTGACGAAAGGTGTGCAAAAGGTTTTGTAAGTTTACCTGTCACAAAGCCTTCCTTCAGAGACTCATTTGGTACTACTGCTGGTTTGTCTGTATCTTCCACCATCAGGTCAGCAGTGGGTTCGGAACATCCCGATGTCCCCATACATGAGGGCCTGTCAAGTGGACCGTCCTTGTGCTGACTAGGATGACTGGAAGTTCCTATCCCTGCACCATCTTCAGTCACTTGCATCTCAGGGAAAACCATAGCTAACCTTCCTGAGTTCTCTTTCTGTTCATCTATGGCACTGGGGATGTCACTGGTACAGTTGGCTCCTGATGATTTGCACAAGCCGGGGTTTGTTTCCTCTCCTGAGTTTCCACCACTGCATGTAGCTGTGGAACAGTCCTGAAGTTTGGCAGCACTCCCTTCTGAGGAAGTTTCTGCAGTCTTGTCTGCAGTTTCTGCAATATGCTGCAAAGCTGCATATGTATGATCTACTGAGGTTGTTTCTGCCATTATACCAGTAGGCTGGAGTTTTGTGTCTGTGACATCAGTGCTGCCACAGTCCACAGAAGGACTGCACTCTTCGGCTTCACTTCCTTCAGCCAGTACTGGGTTGACTGGAAGAGGGGAGTCATATCCATCCGAGGCTGGGGAAAACTCGTCAGATAGGACCTCTCCTTCAATTACAACATCCTCTGTTGATGACACCAAAGCAGCAGCTTGTTCTGGGATGTTCTGATGACCATGCTGTGACCTTCCATTTGGTAAGGATGGCTGAGGTTGTGGGTCTATTTCTTCAGCTGAAGAAGCTGCGATAACTTCTGGAATAACTTCTGTGGCTGGACTTCCATACAACATGGACATGGCTGCTGCTGAGGTACAGTCAGGTATCGCCGACATGTTCGCTGCATCTGACAACATAGCTGACGGGGACAGCCCTTCTGTGTGTTGATGGTCTGCTAACGCAATGCCAGACTGGTTAGCTGTTTCCAAAATGGAGTTACCAAATGCAGAGAACTCTTCAGGCTGAACTTCTGTGGTCTCCTCTCTTCGAGAGTTACATCCAGTAGCTTGGCTGCTCCCATATATTTCCCTGATACAGCCGACATCCACTGCAGACAATGATGTTGTAGGTACAGCATCTGATGATGGAGGAACTGTGCTTTCTGTTGGACACGTTTCCTCTTTTGTCAAGATACAACCAGAATAACTTGTCTGATCAGCTTCCTCATGTTTGCTCCTAACTGAAGATACAGAAGCTGGCAGATCAGTTTCCTGTTTTACATCACCAGTACCATCTGAGTACAGTTTATCCATTGTCACCGAACAGGACTCCTTGTCAACTGGCATTGCTAACTCCATGGCACTGTCAGCACTGCTTAGTATAACTTCAACATTAGCTGCAGAAGCGAGTGCCATGGGCCTGTCCTTGGTGCTGAACTTGTCAGGGGGACTGTTTCCATTGGAAACACTTGAC
>NW_017802614.1:847327-850043 GCF_001625305.1 Branchiostoma belcheri | reverse complement strand
ATATGTACAATGTGCATGTAAATGAACGGTGAAAAGCTGGTATGTGCTGACATCTACATCTATACAAAAAAATAGTGTGTACTACATGTATCTGTTGGAATTTCAAAATTGCCTTACCTCTGACTTTGCTTCCTTGTCTTTCACTGTTGGGGGGAAAAGGAGAAAATGAACACCCAAGTTTGACCAGCAAAATATTTACAACTATGCACAAATACATGTGCCTTTTCACTTGAATCTATGGATCTTAATATGCTCCAGGCTAAAGTTGATAGACATGTGTTATGAACAGCTAGCTTCCATGTCAGACCCACATTTAAAGTACCTGTAAGATAAGACATGACAAGTATATTTGCCTACCTGCTGTGATGACTCTCTCAGCTATGTTCACACTCCCATCAACATCCTGTAGGTCCACCTTCCACAAGGGAACCGGAGTGTCTGACTTCATCTGCAAGAGGATGTCATTGCCCCGGCTAAATATTATCTAACACAATCAAGTAAACTATAAACTAAAAACTCTATCTACATTTTGCATCTATAAGGTGTCTGCATATACTGGTGGTACTATAAAACTATGTCCTGAAATGTTTTTGTACTTTTCTGTCAGACTGTAAGAGAGCAAAACTAATCACTAAAAATTACTACTGCACAATTTGAAATCAAACATCAGGTAACATTGAGTGTTGATGCAAATGGTGGATACCTCTCTTTCAAAAGTACATGTGACCTTCTTGTGTGCTGCCAGGTCTGAGAACAGCCATCTGGCCTCTCTGGGAATCTCTTCTGTCTCGTCCTTGAAGAACGTGCATGCTACAGCCTGGCACGGTAAAAGTAAGCTCACTGATAACACAGTAATTTTTCCACATAGATCTATGGGCTACATTAATTCTGTTTATAACAAAGTTTAAGACAAATTAAAAAAACTGTCATCAGGAGTCTTATTGTCCAACTGGTGTCTTGCCTCTTTATCTTCTGAAAGACCCCTGAACTATCAGAATTTTCTTGCTTTCATTCACATACAGTACAATAGGCACAGGCAGAGCTCTAACCTGAAATGGTAGTGTTGGCAGGTTTGCTGGCAGCTCTGCCAGGTTGGTTAGAGGGACAGTCTCCACAGTACCATAGTCAAGTAGGCGTACAGCTGCTTTATCCTAGGATAAGGTAGACATATGATATTAATTCAAGGCAACAGCACACAACAGCAAATACAAAATGACAGTAAAGATGATTTCAGAGACAATCTAACAGCAAGCTCTCCATTGGAGTGTAAGATAAAGTCAGTATCATTAGCACATTTATAAATCTATAACAGAGAAACAACAATTATATTCTGCACCAGACGACAAACTAATCACGACTGGGTTGATCTAAGAGAAGTCCTGCTATGTTTAGTTAGACCATCATACCTTCCTGAGTTCTTCCACGAGTCCCCGGTACCACCCCATGTCCCCCGGATGTCTGACTGCACACAGTGAACCCTCACTGCCTGTCCACTCTCCTAGGGTCCCAAGTACACCGGCTCTCCTACAAATACAGTCAAACAAACTGTATTTCACATACTCCCAAGATATTCAGTCCAATTGTGCGAGATTTCGCTCTAGCAATAGTTCGTGGTCTGAGAAAATCTTCACAGAACTATATGTTTGGTAGGTGCAGCAAAAAGAAAGTCAACGAATCATCTGTTCACGGTAATGATAAGTTTGCGGCACAGAAGTGACTGTGGAAACCACAAATACAAAAGTGCCAAAAAAAAAAGCAATTTACAGAATTGACAAGGATAGACCAAACCATTGAATGAAAATCGACTGGCTGATGGTAGGGTAGAATTTCAGGTGGAAAATTTGCTCAACACTTTGTTGATTCTGGTGATCAAAAAAACATGGCCAAAGCTTGTTGCCTGCATGACAGCGGTTTTACTACTCTATGGTGCAAATGATGCTGTACCTGATATGAAGACACATAGCTGACAGTGTCTCTCTGGTGGGTACATCGAGGTCCTGTCTAACGTAGAAAACACCCTTGGCAGACATCCTGCTCTCCACCCAGACTGACAGCTCTCCTCCTCTCGTCACTTGGAGAGTGCTTCCCACTTCTGTCTCTGCTTGGATGCACAGATAAAAAATATTTCTATGCAAATTAGAAGTTACAAATTATTTCGAGATAAAAAGATGCTAAGAATCTCCTTAGATAATTTAAGTCAAATTTAACTTCAACACCATATTTTACAAGCCAGTAAGCAAGTTTTCTCTTTTCTTTTTGGTAGAAAACTCCAGTTTTATGTATTCACAGTATCATACAGAATAGAACTGACCTATGTTGTCTGATGGTGCAGGTGTGACTGTGAGCTGCCATTCACTGATGGCAGTCAGAACAGAGCTGACATCACAAACAAGCTGGATATGCACGTCTGGGAACTTTGTCTCAAACTCTCTGAGTGAGGGCAATTCCAGCTGAAAGCAAGACAATGAAATACATTTTACACAGAGAGACATTATGTCAGGTTAACATTAATTCATTGTTTCCAAGTGCCATGTTCCATTACAACACAATGACAACATTTCCACCAGTATCATTCATTGAATGTTCCTCTGTACTTCCAAAGGTGTTGACTGAGTTTTAAGTTACCCATGACATTACACTACATGCACCTCTTCAGTCACTTTCCTCTGAGTTTTTAAATTCAAAGGAAAGTGACTTAAAAGCACTGTAGTTTCAC
>NW_017802614.1:834847-847307 GCF_001625305.1 Branchiostoma belcheri | reverse complement strand
CTCCAGATGGGACGAACACAGGTCTGGTAAGGGAGAGATAAGTACACTCCTAATAAACTACTGAAAGTACACTTAATAAACTACTAAAGGTACTCTTAATAAACTCCTAAATTACACATAATAAACTACCAAAAGTGACTACATGCAGCTAATATGGAAATAACATCTGATAATAACTTGTGACAAATTACATGTACAGGGCTTTTAGAAATCAGAGAAAGCGATCTTTGAATAATCGAAGAAAATTGTTTTCTTAAGTTCAGTTAGGACTATGACACAGGAGGATATATCTACCAAAATCTAGTCTTTGCGGTTAATTTCTAAAAGGTCTCAGGTATATAGTGCACTCTATTAGCATATACAATAAACTGGCATGGGCCAATATGAATTTTCTAGAGACCTAATGACCAACAGCATGTATACTGTAAGTGTTCCCACCAATCTTTACTACTTATGTAGACACAAGACAGGAGCAGATACATGTAAAACTGGCCAGACAGCACAATGTATGACTTACCACCTGTGTCCAGAGTGTTCTCTTATTGGCTGTGAGTTTGTTGAACAGTTCCACCTGTTTCTCACTCAGAACGGTGTTCACTCCTGCAAGCCAACTCCTCTGTACCTGGAAAATAGACAGCCACATGTAACAACCAATTTTCCTCTTCACAATTATGAGCTATCTACTTTCTTCTACCAAGTATTTTGTTCGACATTTGCTCGAAAATTGTAACAGTCAAACGTTTATTGTAAAGGAAAACAAGTCAATGTGTAACAACATTGCTGGTACATCTTCCTCATCAAATTTGCCTCTTAACTTTCAAGGCTCAAAAGAGACTCTTAACTGAATAAATATCTGATGTGGCTAAAACAAATATTGGCTTCTTTCTTATTAATCTTTAAACTGAACCCTGATGGTATTCACTGTTACCTGGAAGTCCATGTGTTGGTACTTGGCAGGCAGAGGCTTGATGTCTACATAAGCAATCTCTTCAGCTTTGCCTAGATCTACAAATCGCACTAGGGCCTGGGTGATAGACAACAAACAACAAAGTTTGAAATTTTACAGCGCGTTTTCCTGAATGGATGTCAAATAGAGGGCATGAAATAGTGATGAACATTAGTGAGAAAAAACAGATACATTGTGTGCCACTAGAAAGGTAACATTTGCAAAGAAATTGGATAATGATGACCAGCCCCTCCAACTCTGTCCTACTACATAATGTAACCCAACACCACAGGGTGTCTGCTACAGCACCAGTTACCATGGTGACAGACATCTGGTCAGCCTTCTCAAAAAAATTTGGAGTAGGTGGCTGATAAGAAAAAGTAGCAGGCGAGCCACGAAGTGGCTCGAAGCGAGCCGCGCAGCGGAAATCATAAAAATTAGACCCCTAAACATCGTTTTTGGTACATTCTGAGCAGCTTTTATGGCAATCTTATGGCTCCAAAATTTACTGTTCGTGCACAAATAATTCCGGAAAAAGGCTGTATTGTTTGCCACTCCGATCGTATTACGCGCGGTCCTTGCGCCCGGCTACAAAATGCAGAAAAATAAAGAAAGCATATTTAAATGTCAATTTGATTGAAAACGTAATCATTGGGATCTGAAAAAAATGTCACAGGTTCACTTTTTGGAAGTTTTGTTTCTGTTTTGACGGTCCATAAATGCCCTATGGAAATTCACCCCGCGTCCCGGTACACTGACTTCCGGGTTCCTTGAACAAGAATATTACGAGAAAAAGACCAAAAATCGGCGTAGAGAAATATATATCTTACCGAAAATTCTTTTAATTATGCATTTCTTTAATAGGATGTTGCTTAGTAGTCGTAGAAAAAACGTAGAAAGCAGCGTAAATGTGTCTCTCTTCTGCACCGATGAAGAAAAATGTTCCCGCGCTGCTGGCCACATCGATTATCCAATCAGAACGCAGGTGAGTGGAGTTGCGAAAATGTAACGGAGACTACAGTGTTTTTCTGAAAATTTACACGAAAGTAGCCGGCGCAAAAATTTGAGTAGGCGGCGATTTTCGCCGGTAGCCGGCTTGTTTTGAGAAGGCTGCTGGTCCAGCTCATTTACTTAGTTTGTTTGGAGAAGTAGAAGAGGAAGAAGAAGAAGAGGAAGAAGAAACATAGCCAAAAATATGTTTTTCTTCTGCAAACTTAAAAAAGGTAAACATAATGAAGAAGTGCAGTAAGATAACTTACTGTTTTGCTGAATTTCTTCTCAATCCTCCCCCTGTACCACATGTTCTCCTGGGCAGACACGGCACACACCGGCAGCCCCAGGCTGCAGCTGGCTTCTTCCATCACTGCCTCCATGAGGGGGGCTTCAGCTCTGAAATATCACAGTAGTCAAACCAGCATAGCTCACTTTTTACTATATCAGGTATACACAATTCTCTAAAATATCACAGGAGCCAATCCAGCATACCAGTACATGTAGTGTACTTTTTACAAAAATACACAATTCTCTGAAATATCACAAAAGTGCTTGTTACTATGTAGTTTTATGCAAGCTGAAGTCTTACAAATGTACGTGTAAGTGTTGTGTGCTTTTGTTATCATATACATTGTACAGGTAACACGTTATATGTACACTTTTGTTTTTTTTTAAGTCCAAGACGAGTAGGTTGGATTTTCAAGTCTAATCTAATGGATTTCTAATAAAACATCAAACAGAATTCAAGACAGCATAGTTTACTACATGCATATGCAATTCTACATGAAACAATCACAACTGCTTAGTAAAGTCTACTCCTGAATGGGGAATCTACAACATTGCACACAGAATGTACATGTTCCTGTGCCTCTGCTCACCTAATTTCATCCATCATGAGTTTATAGTTCTTGTCTTCTGCAGGGCTGTTCTGTATCCAGAACGAACCATCTGACTCCATAGGATGGGCCACACATGCCTTCATATTTACACCTGAAACAATTCAATATGTAATAAAATACATGTCAATATTTACTATTTTCAGTCCATCCACTCTGCATACAAGCCCTGACTTTCATCCTGATTTCTTATTTCTGACCCTCTTTTTTTTTACTTTCAAGCAGACAATTCTTTATTTCAAAGCAGGAACAATGTCCTTTTAACTTGTAAAATTCCCATTCGTGCCATTGAAACAAAACAGCCCTTTTTCCACACTACCTGAATGGATCAAACTAAATGAAATATGCCAGAATCTAGATCAATTCACCCATAATGATACATGTTTTAGTGGGAAACTTGGTGACGAAAGGTGTGCAGAAAGGTTTTGTAAGTTTACCTGTCACAAAGCCTTCCTTCAGAGACTCATTTGGTACTACTGCTGGTTTGTCTGTATCTTCCACCACCAGGTCAGCAGTGGGTTCGGAACATCCCGATGTCCCCATACATGAGGACCTGTCAAGTGGACTGTCCTTGTGCTGACTAGGATGACTGGAAGTTCCTATCCCTGCACCATCTTCAGTCACTTGCATCTCAGGCAAAACTATAGCTAACCTTCCTGAGTTCTCTTTCTGTTCATCTATGGCACTGGGGATGTCACTGGCACAGTTGGCTCCTGATGATTTGCACAAGCCGGGGTTTGTTTCCTCTCCTGAGTTTCCACCACTGCATGTAGCTGTGGAACAGTCCTGAAGTTTGGCAGCACTCCCTTCTGATGACGTTTCTGCTGTCTTGTCTGCAGTATCTGCAATATGCTGCACAGCTGCATATGTATGATCTACTGAGGTTGTTTCTGTCATCACACCAGTAGGCTGAAGTTTTGTGTCTGTGACATCAGTGCTGCCACAGTCCACGGAAAGACTGCACTCATTAGCTTCAGCTCTGGGTAAGAGTTTTCCTACGTTGTCTTTAGCATGACCAAGTGATTCACTCACTGAAACCCAGGACTTGTCTGAATTTCCTTCGGCCAGTACTGGGTTGACTGGAAGAGGGGAGTCATATCCATCCGAGGCTGGGGAAAACTCGTCAGATAGGACCTCTCCTTCAATTACAACATCCTCTGTTGATGACACCAAAGCAGCAGCTTGTTCTGGGATGTTCTGATGTCCATGCTGCAAACTTCCATTTGGTAAGGATGGCTGAGGTTGTGGGTCTATTTCTTGCGTTGAAGAAGCTGCGATAACTTCTGGAATAACTTCTGTGGCTGGACTTCCATACGACATGGACATGGCTGCTGCTGAAGTACAGTCAGGTATCGCCGACATGTTCGCTGCATCTGACAACATAGCTGACGGGGACAGCCCTTCTGTGTGTTGATTGTCCGCTAATGCAATTCCAGGCTGGTTACCTGTTTCCAAAATGGAGTTACCAAATGCAGAAAACTCTTCAGGCTGAACTTCTGTGGTCTCCTCTCTTAGAGAGTTACCTCCAATAGCTTGGCTGCTCCCAGGTCTTTCCTTGATACAGCCGACATCCACTGCAGACAATGATGTTGTCGGTACAGCATCTGATGATGGAGGAACTGTGCTTTCTGTTGGACACGTTTCCTCTTTTGTCAAGATACAACCAGAATGACTTGTCTGATCAGCTTCCTCCTGTTTACTCTCAACGGAAGATACAGAAGCTGGCAGATCAGTTTCCTGTTTTACATCACCAGTACCATCTGAGTACAGTTTATCCGTTGTCACCGAACAGGACTCCTTGTCAACTGGCATTGCTAACTCCATGGCACTGTCAGCACTGCTCAGTATAACTTCAACATTAGCTGCAGAAGCGAGTGCCATGGGCCTGTCCTTGGTGCTGAACTTGTCAGGGGGACTGTTTCCATTGGAAACACTTGACCAGGCATCAGAAGTCTTTTGAGGGCCATGGTAGGAGGTCAGTTTTGACATGATAGATTCATCTATTGGAATAAAACCCTCCCTGCTTTTATTATAACCAAAATCCTGGAACCCAGACATGGGTGCAGCGAGTGTAGTCTGTGGAATCACAGTGCCATTGTGTTCATCCATTCCTGGGTATGGCTGAAGTTGTTCATCACACGATGATACAATCCCTTCTAAATATGAATAGATGTTGCCTTGCCAGGATTGAGTCGGGTCTCCGGGTGTTGGCATGCCCCCTACTGGAGTGAAGTGGTGCTGCGGACGGTTCATGGCTGAGTGCCTGTGTGGAGGGGCAGGTATTCCCGGGGGTGGGTACATGGAGCGTGGGGGCTGGGGACCAGGGATCGGGCGGAACTCTTGTTGCATATGTGCATCCCCTTGACGGCCATGCCATGTTCTCTCCCAAGGATGGAGTGGATTCATGCGTTGACTCCTTTCGGTTGTGGACATGTCACTAAAGCTATCCAATCCGCTGCCATCCCTTGAGGTGTGATGGTACTGCCTGGAAGCATCTGGAATGGCAGGTCTTGCGTCCGCACCCTTCCCTTGACTGCTTGATCCCGTATCTGGTACAGACTCTAACGCTGTGCCCTTCCCACTCTCTGATGTGGGTTGAGGAGGGAAATAAGGCTCTCCCCTCGCCAAGATCCTTGGCACAGTCCCTGTGAACACACCTGTGCCTGATGCTGGCTTGTTGGGAACCCAGGACTCAACTGTGTCTGCTCCCTGTGATACATGTATCTCCTCTTCCAGTGGGGGTACAGGTACTGACGGTACCATTTCATCATTCCCCTCAGGACATGTCCTGACCTCTTTGTCACTGACTGTTCCTGCCTCGAAAGTGTCCTGCACACAGGTCTGCTCTGTGAGGCTGTTGTACCCCTCTGATGTGAAGTCTGAAGTAGTCTCCATTGCTGCTTGTGGTGGCATAGTTGTAGGGACGGATATATCTTCCTCATCAGCACATCCAGTCAATACATCACTATCAACATCCAAGGTAGTCTTGAAAGAGAAAATATTTAATATCAATTATAGTACATGTATTTGGTAGGGTCTCAACTGAAGGTTTTTATTGATCTCTCAAACACACACACACACACACTCACACACACACACACACAAACACACACAAACACCCTAACATAAACCTGAATTCAACGTATTTACTCCTGTAATATGCTACACAGCTGCATATGTATGTCTAAAATGATCTTACACAAACACACACACCCTAACATAACCCTGAATCTGACAAATTTTAAAACAGTTTTAAATTATGTCTACAAACGTTCCCCTTGCACACATATTTTGTGATGTCTTTCCAGTCTATGAATATTTTCTTAAACACGAGTCAGATCAAATTCTGTTGGTATAAAACATGGATATTATAGTATCAGAAGACTTTGTTATACAAAATGTAATATATTTCATATGTACCATCTGTGGGCTGTCACTCCTGCAGGGTTCTGGTGAAGGGTCCTTGGCTGCTGCGTTGGTGCGGATGACAGTCAGTGCTCCTCCGTCTTCTGCATTCTCCTTCAGTCTGATGTCCCGACATGACACTGTCTACAAGTGTAAGACCCAGGAAGTGTATCATGTGTGGCGGCATGATGTACACATGATGTATAGGTAAGGCTACAAATTGGTTTGTAGAGCTATGTACCAAACAAAAACCTGTACCTAAGCAATTTTGGTCAATCATCTATAATCTATCATGTCCTAACTGTTAACTGTTAGGTATTAGGTACACAGCCCTAGGTGGCATATACAGGTGTATGTACAATGTGCATGTAAATGAAAGGTTAAAAGCTGGTATGTGCTGACATCTACAT
This sequence comes from Branchiostoma belcheri, assembly GCF_001625305.1. Classification (NCBI taxonomy): domain Eukaryota; kingdom Metazoa; phylum Chordata; class Leptocardii; order Amphioxiformes; family Branchiostomatidae; genus Branchiostoma; species Branchiostoma belcheri. Next base: position 840,657 of record NW_017802614.1, on the reverse strand, counting down.
CTATACAAAAAAATAGTGTGTACTACATGTATCTGTTGGAATTTCAAAATTGCCTTACCTCTGACTTTGCTTCCTTGTCTTTCACTGTTGGGGAAAAAGGAGAAAATGAAATCCAAGTTTGTCCAGCAAAATATTTACAACTATGCACAAATACATGTGCCTTTTCACTTGAATCTATGGATCTTAATATGCTTCAGGCTAAAGTTGATAGACGTGTGTTATTAACAGCTAGCTTCCATGTCAGACCCACATTTAAAGTACCTGTAAGATAAGACATGACAAGTATATTTGCCTACCTGCTGTGATGACTCTCTCAGCTATGTTCACACTCCCATCAACATCCTGTAGGTCCACCTTCCACAAGGGAACCGGAGTGTCTGACTTCATCTGCAAGAGGATGTCATTGCCCCAGCTAAATATTATCTAACACAATCAAGTAAACTATAAAATAAAAACTCTATCTACATTTTGCATCTATAAGGTGTCTGTATATACTGGTGGTACAATAAAACTATGTCCTGAAATGTTTTTGTACTTTTCTGTCAGACTGTAAGAGAGCAAAATTAATCACTAAAAATTACTACTGCACAATTTGAAATCAAACATCAGGTAACATTGAGTGTTGATGCAAATGGTGGATACCTCTCTTTCAAAAGTACATGTGACCTTCTTGTGTGCTGCCAGGTCTGAGAACAGCCATCTGGCCTCTCTGGGAATCTCTTCTGTCTCGTCCTTGAAGAATGTGCATGCTACAGCCTGGCACGGTAAAAGTAAGCTCACTGATAACACAGTAATTTTTCCACATATGGGCTACATTGATTCTGTTTATAACAAAGTTTAAGACAAATGAAAAAAACTGTCATCAGGAGTCTTATTGTCCAACTGGTGTCTTGCCTCTTTATCTTCTGAAAGACCCCTGAACTATCAGAATTTTCTTGCTTTCATTCACATACAGTACAATAGGCACAGGCAGAGCTCTAACCTGAAATGGTAGTGTTGGCAGGTTTGCTGGCAGCTCTGCCAGGTTGGTTAAAGGGACAGTCTCCACAGTACCATAGTCAAGTAGGCGTACAGCCGCTTTGTCCTAGGATAAGGTAGACATATGATATTGTTCGTATATGGAAAACTGAGGCACTCACAATGCTATTTTAGAAGCTGATTAGCTATGACACATTTCATACAAGAGCAAATATAAAACTTCAGTAACAATGATTTCAGAAATAATCTAACAGCAAGTTCTCCAATAGAGTGTAAGATAAAGTCAGTATCATTAGCACATTTATAAATCTACAACAGAGAAAAAGTTTTGCCACACAACAAATATATATTCTGCACCAGACAACAAACTATTGACAGGGATCAAATGCATTTTTCGGTGCACCCAACCTGAAAAAATTAGGTGCACAATAAATTATTTGGGTGCACCATATAAAATAAGTAGAATGTCAGCAAAAATAAATTATGTTTAATTTCTAAGGAAAAGTAGTACAAGAATGATTTTATTATTTTTCTGACATTAAGATGTTAAGGGTATGCTGTATACTGCTACACATCTTGACATACTTAAACCTACAAAAAAGTTTGGGTGCACTGGTCCACCTTCAGAAAAAAATTGAGTGCACAGCTCCAAATTTGGGTGCACTAAGGTGCACATGCACCAAGTATTTTAAACCCTGATTGAACAAGACTGGGTTCATCTAAGAGAAGTCCTACTACGTTTAGTAAGACCGTCCCACCTTCCTGAGTTCTTCCACGAGTCCCCGGTACCAGCCCATGTCCCCCGGATGTCTGACAGCACACAGTGAACCCTCACCACCTGTCCACTCTCCTAGAGCCCCCAGCACACCGGCTCTCCTGCAATCACAGTCAAACAAACTGTACTTCATCACACACTCACAAGATATTCAGGCCATTTGTGTGAGATTGAGGAAAATTTAGATCAGATGAGATGTTTTATATGAGATGTTTTATAACTTTAAACATATAACTACCAACACAGATGAACTTTCATGATAGTATGATCCCTCACCTAATATGAAGAGACATCGCTGACAGTGTCTCTCTGGTGGGTACATCGAGGTCCTGTCTAACGTAGAAAACACCCTTGGCAGACATCCTGCTCTCCACCCAGACTGACAGCTCTCCTCCTCTCGTCACTTGGAGAGTGCTTCGCACTTCCGTCTCTGCTTGGATGCACAGATAAAAAATATTTCTATGCAAATTAGAAGTTACAAATTATTTCGAGATAAAAAGATGCTAAGAATCTCCTTAGATAATTTAAGTCAAATTTAACTTCAACACCATATTTTAAAAGCCAGTAAGCAAGTTTTCTCTTTTCTTTTTGGTAGAAAACTCCAATTTTATGTATTCACAGTATCATACAGAGTAGAACTGACCTATGTTGTCTGATGGCGCAGGTGTGACTGTGAGCTGCCATTCACTGATGGCAATCAGAACAGAGCTGACATCACAAACAAGCTGGATACGCACGTCTGGGAACTTTGTCTCAAACTCTTTGAGTGAGGGCAATTCCAGCTGAAACCAAGACAATGAAATACATTTTACACAGAGAGACATTATGTCAGGTTAACATTAATTCATTGTTTCCAAGTGCCATGTTCCGTTACAACACAATGACAACATTTCAACCAGTATCATTCATTGAATATTCCTCTGTACTTCCAAAGGTGTTGACTGAGTTTTAAGTTACCCATGACATTACACTACATGCACCTCTTCAGTCACTTTCCTCTGAGTTTTTAAATTCAGAGGAAAGTGACTTAAAAGAACTGTAGTTTCACCTTCCCCTGGAACTCTGCTACTTTCTGTGTCTTGTCCTGAAGGCTGTCGTCAGGGTTTCCAAGAATTCCATCAGCTTCTTCACACAGCTGTAAATAAGATGAAAACAACATTTGTCATCATCAGAGTCCATGGGTTGTAGATTGTAGTCCATAGTATAGAGTGTAGCCTATAGTATAGGTTACAGCTCCGGATATACATGTAGGTTGCTGCCCTGGAGAGATAAACTTTGGTACCAAGTTTTTCTCTTATATTACCCTTATCTGTCACTAGTTTTTGTTGTAAAGCATACTGAAGAGTTTTACTCAGCAGAGAAACTTCTACATTTTTGTGTAGATACCACTGTAATGCCTTCTTAGTCTCTGTCATAAATGATAGGTTTACAAGCAAACAACTGAGGACATTGATTCCAGGGACTGTTGTGGATGTGTTGTGGATATTTGTCAATAGTCATTTCTGTCATTGTGTAGAGTGCTAGAAAAATTGTACAATGGACGTGACTGTGTCTGAAGACAGCCGATACTACTCACAGCCTGATGTTGCGTCATCACGTCCCTGCACATCTCCTCACACTCTGATAGCTGCTCGTTCTTCTCTGCTGACACCTGCTGCACCTGGGACAGCAGCTGTTCTGCCTGGGACTTGATCTTCTGCTGCAACTTGGTGGCCACCTCCTTGATGTGGGACTCGTGTATCTGGGTACTTAAAATAGTCAAATGCAGGTGCCCCTTTCAATGGACATGTACATATGTATGATTCATGATAGTAGACATCTCAGATAGGCTTTGCAATGATGACTTGAATACAATATATACACAACTTATTTTATGTTGTGGTATAAAGTCAAGTACGAACACTGATAGTATCTTAATTTTTTTTGCAGGATAGTCAACATATTCAACAGTTTAGAGCCCAGGTGTTTAGGATCACACTTATGGTAATTTCATAGTTGTTTTTTTAGCTACTCAGGTCAGTCAGGTGTTGTAACAACTGTGTTGTTGCATCACAGTACATAATGCTGAGGAACAATACGGAATATTTATGGAGACCTAACAAAATAACAAAAATTTGAAATGGTTTAAAATCAGCTTAATTCTAATGCCTTTTATAAATACAAAAACAAAACCTTACAATAACTCAGAATTAACTTAACCTTAGATTAGTCTAGATGATACAGTATAAAATCCAACCACAAGTTGCAAGCTAAGTTCTTTTACTCACTACTTAAGAAGGTCCCTCCTTGAGTTGCAAACTTCTTCAAGTCTTCTCCTCAGCTCACTTGACTTACTGGAAGATCCAGAAACACAGCTGAACAAGCCATTTTTCCCATAGAAAACTTCAATGATTAAAAAAAAATTAGCCTTGATACCAGACTGTTGTCAGGCCAGAACACATCCCAGCCCCTATAGTGTCTATGGTAAAATTTCCTTGGGGACATGTTGGCACATAGCCCTGGAGCCAAGGAGCTATCTCTTATAAACCTCATTGTGAGTGCATAATAAGCCTGTATGCTTTTTAAATTTGCAATTGTGTAGACTTAAAAGTCTACACAATTGCAAATTGTAATGTTTTTCTTCAATTTCTGGACTGTTTCTGCAAACTGCAGGTTTTAGATGGTATGCTCTATGAAACAGTTTGCTCACAGGTAGACTGATTTTTTTGCAGCTTGGTGCCAGACTGTTGTCGGGGCTAGTGCTAGTATTCAGTAGTTATACTTATAACATGTTGCAGAAAACAGAAGCATCTTGAGCCCTGATACTTGAGCTATAGAAAGATTATAATAATTATAATTTGGACGTTTAAAAGCAGTAGAAAGGTCTCACAAGTACCTCTTGAAGCTGTCTAGGCTGGAACTGAAGTCACGAATTTCCTGAGTAGAATTGAAAACATTGGGTTGTGACTGACAATGACCACTTCTAGGAACCAGCAATTAATATTTTTTTTTATTTACTGTTATTTCTGTTTGAATATAAAATTTCAACCAAGATCCCCATGCAGACCCTCTTCTATACCCAGCTCACACATGTAACGTTACCTACCTGTCCAGGTGCATTATCAACCTTGTGTGAAGAGAATCTTCCCCTGTGGATGGCATGGTGACAGCTCTCACATAGCAGTATAATGTCAGAGTCATCTGCAAAACAATGACAACCCATTAGCCAATCATGCAACAATTCTATCAACAATGTGTATATGTGAAAGGAAAGATTTTGCTTTCTTTTCTTTTGCTTTTTCTTCTGATGCAAAACAGCTGTTTTCATGTCTATGAAAAAGGCCATGCATTCATTCAGAGGGCTCAAGGTTTGACAGGAGTTCTTTACAGTCCCTGGGGAGGAAGGCTGTTCACAAAAACAACAGGACAGAAATCCATAATTCACAGTTTTCTAGTCATTCTCTCCGCAAACAGAGATGGAAACATAACTGGCCTCTTTAGGTGCTTGTTCCCACATGCCTGATACCTCGGCAAACGGGGACGGCTGTGGACTTCTATCCTTCTTATCACAGATAGCAACAACAATCAACCATTTCACACCTAGGAACGAAAAGGAGAAACCTGGCATTCGACTGGCTTCAACAAATCCCAGCCGGATTACAATACATGGCCAGATGTCAAGTCTGCAAAATTATCAAGATGGCAGCAAGGAGTTTCACCGACATCTGCCACGAGACCGTGGGCATCGCGAGCAGCCAAACTCCTCACAAATCTAACGCTTAGCTCGAGAAAACCATGCCTGACCTTTCCCACAGTCCTTACACTGGAGAGCGTGCTGTTGCTCTTGACAAATGTCGCATTTCTTCACCACCTCCATCATTTTTAGGCGCCAGGGAACGCAGGTCTCCCCACTTCTCTCGTCTTCCTCAAACTTTCCTCCTTCCCGCCTTCACAACTTGGCCCACATGCCTGACAGATAAAGTTAGCCCATCATTCGCAAACACGAGATTCGCTCAACTCTCTTGGAGGAAAATTACGAAATGTACCACAAGTATTCTTTCTTTCTATATGTGGTGAA
>NW_017802614.1:820222-834827 GCF_001625305.1 Branchiostoma belcheri | reverse complement strand
GAAACACCCCTATTTCTGCAGTGGACTCGTCGAGATCCACACTAGCAATTTCGCAAGATGGCGGAAAGCGGGGGAGAGGAAGACCTTCCTAGTCCCGATCAAGTCTCTACAAAACCTCGGGTCGTGACCATCTACAAAACAGACACAGGCTTCGGTTTCAACGTCCGGGGGCAGGTTAGCGAAGGAGGCCAGTTACGGAGCATCAACGGGCAGCTGTACGCGCCGCTACAACATGTTTCCGCCGTGCTGGAGGGAGGAGCGGCCCACAAGGCCGGCATCCAGAGAGGGGATAGGATCCTTGAAGTGTGAGTAAACTTCAGTCTTGATAAAAAGATGAAAACAAAAAAAAAAAATGTTGCCGCCAATGCTTTGATAGTCCTTTACTCCTGGCATATAACTTATACGCCAGTCAGTACAGTATAGTCACTCGTTTTTGGCCTTTGTATTATGTTCGAAGTGTTTATGCTGTAAAATAAATGTAACTTCGAATGATATCTGTGTCCCATAATTTGAGTTTGTATATGGTTATGGTCTTTTTAGTACACTGGGAAAAGGTATGAAAGAAGAGAAACAAAATAATTGTAGTCAGTCATATTCATTTCTGACTGGTCTGAGGTACTTGCTGCATACACTAAACCCAGTGCTGCCTGCCCAAGTGTATAATTTTGTTATGTACATAAAGATCAAAGGTCACTCAGCATGTAGAGAAATGTAGTTTTCAGCCAGGATATGATTCACTGACCTCCCCCATGGCAGGCACGAGGTGTGGGGATGAGAAGCCAACTGTGTGTTAACACCATTATGTCAAGCCACCCATGTCTAATAATTTCAAGTTCATGGGCAACAAGATGCATGGTCACGTCCTGCCAGTTGTACTGTAGTCACCACCAGTGTGATAAAAACAGGCCCACGATAAGACGGTGTGATCATTGTAATTGAAACATTATGTGTGTAGACAGTAGGTCTGGCGATGTGTAGGAACTTTTAACCTGGTTTTCCCATGGTTATTGAGGGCACTAAATTATGATGATATGGAAGTTGTGTTCTGCATTACTGTGTGTGTAATAATTGAATTTACTGCTCATGCTATTTGTACCAATGCATCTTGTACGCTATACATGTAATTGTATGTCCATGTTACTCAGTGATATTGTCACATTAATTAATCAATTACTGATGTTTTTTTTTATATTGTCTACATTTTCTGCTGATTTAGTATTAGTGTACGTAGAGTGTACCTGTTTGGAAGCTTCATCTGTGTTCATGCTGTAGTATTGTAAACAGGTCCTGATAGCAAGCTGGTTTTGCAGAAAGGGTTGTAGAATATACATGTAATATAAAAGTACTGGGTTTCAATCTCTAGCAGGCCCCAATGTTTTGCCCATGATAAAGGCACTTCACACCTACCTGTATTTTTCCAAGGTGAAAATGAGAACAGTAAATACGAGTATACCTAAGCTTTGGTTAGGGATGTCCTCTCAGATGAGATGAAGGGAACACGCTAACAGATATCGATTTCTGTTTCTTCAGTGTTTATTAATGGCATTCCTACTAAGGTAAAATTGGGAACACCTACGAGTAGGCACATATTGCATAGGTACCTCCAGGTCCTGTCTGATTGATGCATTCAGTTTGTACAAATGGAAAGCAGGATGTCTTTTCACTGCAGTCTCTCACTCAAGGGCAGACACCTCCTGAAATTATTTCGTGTCTCAGTTATGGTGTTGGCAACAGAAGGTCAGGCGTGTTAGGACTGAAATACCACTTACTGCATCGCAAAATAGCAATATCGAAAGATGTGATCATTTTTGGATGCGGGAGAGAGTATCACATGAGATGCATCAATGGTCATGTAAGGTTTCATTTGGCTGTGTACTGACCAGCATTTCCCCAGTGTGTTTCAACACTATAGTTACAGTAATTACAATTTACAGTAGGTCTCATGAATACACATAGCTTTGTACTACCACCGAAGACATTAAAATTCAGTGGTGAGAGGTATTTTTCAGCTGTATGTGTGTATATTTGCATGTACACATTGTGTCATATTTATCATTGCTTTAAGTCATCACGTTACAGCTGCTGACAGCAGAAATATACATTGGGATGGGAAGCATCCTTGATCTATAGTTAGGACCTGTATGTTATATAACATGCTGACCTTCCACCAGAATGTGTTGCAACCTAGAATACCAATTTTTGCTACCTCCATCAAATTCTGTATGCAACAAATGTCAGCCACAATGCACTGTAACAGTATTACTTACATTGTATACGTACATTGTGCTATATATACCACACACCCAATGTTGACAATGGCTAGTACTGGTGCCACACTGTGCAATTAGGCATGTGCCAAAACCCTGTTATCTCTGCCAAGGTTATTACATGTTCAGTGGCATTACAGGAAGTTCATTTGTTACTTACGCCAGGGTATGTTAGGTTTAAAGAGTTAATGATTGGAACGTGACGTCAGTGGATACAAATTGGCTTTAGCAAAACAATCACTATGGGCTCCTATGGGGAAAGCATTCAATACCATTATTTCATAGTTTGAAGCTGGTATTGTTGCCTCTTTATCAATTGAGGTATACCACTCAATTACTTACTCAACCAATCGGCCAGAAATATATTTTTACATGTCAAATCAGCCAGAATCCTGACTGAGAATATGTTATTGCTAGTAGTCAATGTCACCAAGCATGTCCAGTATAGATCTCAACTGATCTGAAATATTTCCATTTCAAATTCGTACAAAAGCAGGTTGATTTCTGTTTTTTTATGTCATCTTCATAAGAAATATTAATCTTAGCATAAATAGTCCTTTGGTCCCTTCCATATGTTTGAAGCTGCTTAAAGCACAAAGGAATCAAAAGAATTAAAAAAATCTTTAATGTCTGGGCATCATTTGGATTTTCTGTGATCTAAACTACCAAGCCAGAGGGATTTTATGTACAAACATTGTAGTAACCTTTCATCTACCTTCCTCAGGTTTTAATGAAAATTACTACTCCTTGACACATTATCATATGGCAGCCAGGAAATCTTTACTGCATCTTGATGGTACACTTGTAACAAGGTTTTGTGTCTCAAAGGTTAAAACCACAAAGGTCTCTAGCAGGCTTTTAGCTAGGATTTTCTTGGTGGGCGTCCATTTTTTTTTATTGTATGCTATCACAGTGAAGACATGCTGAGTGCAAGATTTTAGGGGGGCTTTTTTTTAATTCATAATGCTCTCAAACACTACTTTCTGCATTTTCAGGTGTAAATTTGAGTTTTTTCCTTCAGTAAACCATCATTTTTGTATTTATAGTAAGGCTGAAGGGAGGCATGTGTGCATGGCAAGGGTTGGGAGTGGAAAAAATAGGGCGTCTTTAGGGTGTCCTACAAAAAAGTAGGGCGTCCAATTTCTCATTGTTTTCAGTACAGGGCGTCCAAAAGACACCCCCTAGCTAAAAGCCTGGTCTCTAGTCTAAATGAGGGACAAATGCTGGTGATTAGGGAAAAGTCAATGTTGTCATTTTCATTTTCTCTACTCTAAAAGCACAAAGCATGCAATTTCATGGAAGTTTTAGTAAAATTAGGAGAGACACCCTACGTCTGTTCTTATTTCTGACTTATGGCCTCTCATTTGAATGTAGTTTTAACACCCATAAGACCTACATCCTTCCAATTTTCATGAATAACCTGTCCTGGTTTTTGATGGAAGAACAAATTAATAGCCCGTAACAATTGTAGGGTGCTGCTAAGGTATCGATCCGGATTACTTGTTGATTTGATAGTTGTAGTGCTGGATCTGTGTACATGTATGACTGAAATCAATAGCTGCATATAATCAATAATTGCTCATTGGAACAGTGACCAGGGGTTTTTCTGAACAGGGGAACAGGGGCGCAGCGCCCTCATGTAACAAACCAGCGCCCTCATATCAATTTTCAGATTGAAGCCTAAGTCTTTTTCAAAATCATCTTTTTCCAGTAAAAATACAAAAACAACACCACATAACAATATATTCTAGCATTACAAACTATGTTACTCTCATAAAAATTCCAAAATCTTACCACAAACTTGAAAATTTAGCTCTAGTAGTAAAAGTTTGAATGGAAGAAACAATGTTCATTGAGAACTTGCTAAAAGACATGTAGCTAGGCCTCCTTCATTTGCATACTATAGAACAGGCTCTGAAGTGAAACATAACACCTGAGTTTGTAGCAGCTTGGATGAATGTGTTGCAATTGTGCCATGGGAAAGGTTTCAGCTTGTGGCAAACCCAATGTTGTCATCTGGAGCTACTAGTAACATTGATCACTAATTATGTGTGTAAGTGTATAAAGGGTGATTTGCAGATTGTGTGTACTGTTGGTTGTACTTATATTTTATAAGTGAAATATGCAATGCATGAATAGAAATTTGGAAAAGGTACATTGAGGTTAAGAGTTCAAATTTCCCCCCTCAAGTAGCCTCAAAATGTCCCATTTCAACTTCAAATTTTCAAAGGCTTCACATGGCGGAAGGGGGGATACCCCCCTTCCGCACCAACCCCCCCTCGGTCGCTTCGCTCCCTCGCCGTGATACTGCTCCCTCATGCCAATTTTTTCTAGAAAAACCCCTGAGTGACGATACGTTGATGGAAACGTCGTGGCTAGTTTTTTTATCTGTAATTTCTTCAACTTGAGACCAAGCTTATATCTCACAGGTTTGGATATTCAGCATTTTGGTAGGAAGACAAAGTGGGGTTGTGTGGCTTAATGGCAAAGCATTTGACTCGGAACGAAGAGGTCCCGTGTTCTAATCTTGCCAAGTCACCAACCATGTGCCATTGGGAAAGGCAACTTTCCTCATTCACTCAGGTAAAAATGAGTATGCCAGATTGATCATCATCATTTAAGGAAAAAAACAAATAAACAAACAAACATTTTTTTCCACAGAAATAAGGAGAACGTGGAAGGTGCCACTCACAAAAGAGTAGTGGACCTGATCAAGTCGGGAGGCGATGCTCTCACGTTAAAGGTCGTCTCGGTGTCCAGAAAGGAAGCGGCTCGGCTGGACTCCCAGGGCGACGACAACTCCGCCTCCTACGCCTGTGTAGACTACAGCGAGAAGAGGGCCCTCCCCATCTCCATACCGGACTACAGAACACTGGAAACTTCTGCCGAGAAATTTGTGGTAAGTTTATCCACTACGATGGCCATACTTTTAACGACACAAGATTGTCCAATACTAGATGTCCATTTTTCACTGATTTTCCAATACTTGAATGCAGTCAGTCTTTGAAGATCAATGTAGTTTAATTCTGTGGTCAAAAAAAGTAGACCTTTTTACTGCTTACTCATACTAGTTCATTTAGAATGTCAATACCTATTAGGTAGATGGAAAATCAAACATCTTTTGACCTGTTACCAAAAATGGAGTTTAGAAAGCATCATTACATGACGAGTATCATGGCGGCATGAGTTTAAAGATGTGCATCAGAAATCGGCTCTGACGGAGCAATGTGTGATTAGTGGTTCATGCATATGAAATTCTAATCAATAATTGGTCTGACAAAGCTTTTTTTTTTAAAGTTTTTGTTCTTTTCAAGAATTAGATCTGAAGATGTATTACATATTCTGAAGTGGTATTACCTACCGGTACATCTAAGCACTTTGCAGACATGTTATGTGGATTTATATTACATATTATGTTATAATATGTACATGTATGTATACGTTTAGATGTCACAAGGTCAGAGCTATACTGGCACAATGTCTATATGTCTGTATCAACTGAGATGTGAGAATGCTGATAACATTCCTGTAAGGTAGAGTCCATTCCGCGTCACCGAGCGGGTTTTTTCTCCATGTTTCTAATACGTTTGAATTATTTAGAAGAAAAGAATACCCCAGTAACAAAAGTTCTAAATTTTTCAAAAATTTGAAAATAAAAATTTGAATATATTTGAATTCATTTATATATTTCTGAAACATTTTGAATGTGACTGTCCAAAGATCTCTTTCTTTAGAATAAATTTGAACTACCCATGTGTTTCTTTCACAATTCGAAATATTTAGAACTATTTCAAACAAATAATCAAATGGTAGATGTGGGTAATTGCCCCCATAAAAGTAGGTGCTAATCCTACTCTTCTGTATTCTTCTGTATATTTTTAGATTTCACTGCTGGACACTGGTGGCTCTTTTGTTGTAAGGCATCAATGCCTGACACCCAGGCAGTCTACCTTGTACTTCACAGGGATGTGTGAATTACTTCCTTCCCATCCCACTGACCTATTTACAAAATGTTAGAAATAATTCGAAATAATGGTAAAAAATGGTAGAGTGCTGTTAGAAATATTTAGAAACTATTGGAAATGTCACAATCCACATCAGGAATATTTCAAACGTTTTAGAAAACCAGGGAATTATTTAGAATATTGACAAGATGTTCAAAATATTTCCAAATTATGAAATTTCTTAGACAAACAATTACAAAGAATTCAAAACATTTCTAAATAATGACAATAACAACCCACACGGTGACGCGGAATTGACTCTAGATAACAAGACTTTTCCACACATCTAGAAGGAAAATTGCCTGCCAACATTTTATCCCCTTCAGTCATCAACCAGTGTGGAGCTAAATGTCACGACATTTTCATGGTGTTCAAAATTTCAAAATCGATATTAACCTTCACCATGTAGCTTAACCCTTTAACCAGTACAAATTTTGTGCCGACATGCTGTCTCAGTTAGAAAAAGGTTAAAAGGTTATTCAGCTGATCAAGTTCAATAATAGTATCATGCAGACTAGTCAATTTGGAAGCAAAGACATTTTTCGTCACCAAGGATACTTACCTGTATGTCAAGAAAATTTGGATATTTCCATATTGATCATGGCACTGCATCCACAAAGTTTTTAGGTTTTCTACGGAATGAGTAAGATATACATCTGATTCAGTAAGACTAAAATATGCCAGGTTTAGCAGTACCACCCATACTGACTCTAAGTCTAAGATAAGCAGTTACGTCTTCTGTCCTATCTATCTATCTATCTATCTATCTATCTATCTATCTAATCTACACTTCCCATTTCTACCATACTGACTTTGAGATGCTGGGATGAATGTATCATCAGGTAGACTCCATCCATGCAGAACAATCTCATTTACTACAGTACAGGTTGAGTCAATCATCCACCAGAGCCAATCCTCTGTCATCTCCTGTGTACACACATCTCCTGTCTGCCAAATCTTCTGCCAATTTAACTCCTGTAAGACTGTTAGCACCAGGAGCTTGCTTGGAAAATGTCCAAGCAATTTCAGTTACCTGGTATGCTGCCCTGTTGATGTAATTTACAGGCTTGTTCATGCTTGGGAATATGTCAAGAACGATGGTCTAAGATGGGCTTTTGCTTAATAATTTAATTTGATAGTCTTCTTTTGATAAATCTGAAGTTCTTGTCTGAATATTATTGTCTTGTACTGCATTTTGATTGTTGCGAACTGTACATATGTTGTTAATATTTGTAAATATGTAATTTATATGTCTGTGGGGGAGACAACGTGAAGAGTGAGCAATCATCTGTTTTGTCTCCCGCTCCATCTTGTTACGGAAAAGCCTAATAAAGAATAAAGAGACTCTTTTTTTTCATTACGCAGCCCAGTGTTTTATTCAGCTGATGGTTTGGTGACCGTCTTGTCACCTTCCTCAGGGCAATTCTGACTGGTTCACATTGCACAGCACAGGTGTCTGCTACCATAAATGCATTCCCAAATGCACAGGAATGGTATCTACGATGGGAACACATCTATAGCAGCACCACCTGTGCTGTGCCATGTGAACCAGTCAGAATTGCCCTGAGGAAGGTGACAGATGGTCACCGAAACGACTTGGCTGAGTAAAACACTCGGTTGTCTAAAAAGCAAGAGTCTCTTTATTCAGTGACTCACCAACTTGATGAAACTATTCACAGATGAAGTCCTTATTGCTTTTTTCCATGTGTAAATTTGTGGTGAGCTCCCTTTTTATGTTGGAATTAAGTTCAAACTCTACAACTATGGACTCTACCAACACAGATGAGCTTTCATTCAGATGAAGTTGTTGTTGTATTTCCCAGGTGTACAATATCTACATGGCAGGGAGGCAGCTGTGTGCCAGGAGGTACCGGGAGTTCTCCAACCTCCATCAGACCCTCAAGAGGGAGTTCCCAGAGTTCCCCTTCCCCAAGATGCCGGGGAAGTGGCCGTTCACGCTGTCCGAGCAGCAGCTGGACGGGCGGCGGCGTGGGCTGGAACAGTACCTAGAGAAGGTCTGCTCCATCCGAGTCATCGCTGAGAGCGACGTCATGCAGGAGTTCCTGGCAGACATCACAGAAAAAGACGTAAGTAACCAGGTTTACCAGCATAACATCTGTCCAAAATCTAGTATTGCTGTTTCAGGAAAGTGATTGATTGATAGATAGACAGTCTCTTCTTTGACTAGAAATGCTAGGTTGCGTACTTGATCCTCTAATGATATCATTGTTACTATTCAGTGTTGCTGATACAATATAATGATGGTAATGTGTCCATGACTTCTCAAAATGGCAGAGATGGGTAAAAACTGTGAAACTCTCAGTTACGCATTCAAATACAAAAGGCGTACCTGTACTTCTTGAAAAGGTTTTAAAGATGCTGATCTGTTTCTTGTGCCAGTCAATGGGTCTTGAAACAGTTGTTTTGAAGTTTGACCCTTGAAAGTTTATATACATAAGTAATGTAAGTAATGTTAACTGTTATGTTGTAGAGTTGTTGTAGATAACTTTTAGAATAATACAATGTAGTAGTAGCCACAACGAGTACGTATTATGGTACAGCTTGCTTCACTTACAACAGAGCAAGCAGTGTGAGTCACCAACATTTCCATTCTGATGTTTAACATTACTACAGAAAACTGATGACAGGAAAAAAAAGGTGTTAGAGTTATTGTCTGTCTGGTCTGGGCCTGTTCTGCTACACGGCATGATTTGTCTGTCCTTGCTCTCTCTCCTCTACTTAGCCCAACCCTGAGTGGACTGTCAACATTAACGTGCACTCTCTGGTATGACTACGACCAGTTTTCATTTGCCCTCTGCTCTATCACTACTCTTTACCATTGTACACACCTACTAAAGGAATGAAATGGCTTCCAGTTCTAAATATCTCAGCTTGATTTCATTTTTGTACTTTTCTGTTCAAAACATAAAAATGTAGTGTTGACATACAGATTTCCCTGCTTTAATTCAGCCACCTGATGAGTGATTAGCCCATGCTATTACCCATTTTTATTACTTCATGCACCATTATTAGATTTTGTTGTCATACCGTAGATCTCTTGCTGTTTTGCTCTGTTACAACTGCTGTTTTGCTGTTCATCCCATCTTGTTTCTGTAGGCTGGTTATGTTTTGTACCATAGTTTGTGTGTGTTAGATCTACATGTAGATGGTCTGTGGCCATGAAGGTATGGTCATGTTGTCTACGGGTATTTAACATCAGTATGAAACATACAAGTGTACAAATGTACACCGGGTTCACTTACTCAACTTCCAGACGATGGTCTTGCCTTGATTAGATTAGATCATGACAAAGACAAACTTGTCATGTGCTGACTTCAGTAATACCAGTACATGCTCTGATCAGAAAGGAAACCTTGTAGATTTTACATGACTGTTATCCAGTAATGCTTTGAAGTCATGATGTATTTGTATGAATGGATATTTTATTAAGATCAAATCGTATTTCCAAGTTGCTTTTAACAAAATCCATCAGGCATCTGACAGACAGTTTTCCTAGTTACTGTGGAGTAGTGAACTTCAATGACTTGTATATACATGTATGATTCTTCCATTGCTTGATTTGTCAATGCAGAAATCTTAAAAAAAAGTAATCCTTTTCCATCCAAGTTGCTTCCTCATAGCTCCATTATATATGTGCATATGTCTAGCCACTTCTATGTCCATAGTCAGGAATGTAATAGCCCAATAGGTACTTATGTGCTGTCTGATATGTATGACTGTGTTGCCTAACTGCTGCAGGTGAACAGTGGTACAGCTGAGGTGGACCTGAGAGTCCTGTTACCAGACAGAAGCACACTCACTGTCACCATCAGGAGAAACAACAACACAGACCAGGTCTACGACGTAAGTCTACTTATCGCCCTCATTTTTCCCTTATAGCAATGGATTGATGCAAAATCTCTCTCAAGCTCTCATATGCCACCAAAGGACATCAATCAAGAAGCTCATTAATTTGTATAACATACTTAACCATTGGTATCCAATCTATAATGTAATGGTTAACATGGAAGGTACTCTGCTCTTGAGGGTAAGCTTTCTTCACCTTGTGCTACAATTACATTTGCCTGTCAGTCCAGGCCTAAAGCTAGACTTCTATCTTTGCACTGCCCCCCACCCCCACTTGTTGTTCTATAGTTGGTACTACTGGTAATATTAATGGCTCTAAACTCCTCTGTTTCTACAGGCTGTAGTAGACAAACTGGGACTTGATGAGGAACTACTTCCCTACTTCGGACTGTTTGAAATTATGGACACAAACTTTGGTGAGTTATGTACGGAACAAAATCAGTCATCATTGCATAATGTTGTATGCACATAAGTATTTGGAAGGATGTGTCACAACGTTTGACTAACAATTTTGACCTATGTTTACATTGGTTCATGTTGCATCATGTGGCATAATAGTTGAAGGGTTCAGCTTGGAACCAAGAGGTCCCAGGTTCGATCTCCTGACATACACAATGTTGGAAAAGGCACTTTGCATGACTTCCCTCCCTGTACAGTGGAGTGATGCCCACCGGGCCTTTCAGCTAATCATTGATACAGTGTCCAAACACTGATGAGGACACAGACGGATTTGGTGTCGCCAGTGTGCTAAGATCTTCACATTTGCCTAAGAACCGTACGTTACTCTCCTGTGTTTTGTCTCCTGTAGAGAGAAAACTGGTGCCCACAGAGTTCCCCCATAACCTGTACATCCAGAACTACACAGCTGCAGCCTCCACCTGCATCGCTCTGCGTAAATGGCTCTTTGACCTGCAGAGAGAACTGCAGCTGTCGCACCTGGACATGGCCAACACCTTCTTCTACTGGCAGGTGGGTGTAGGTGGCACAAATAGTGCACAGACAGCAACAGGTACTATAAATCACTTTATATTTGCAGTAGCAAAATTTTGCAGTCTCAGAAAAATGTTCACAGTGGAGGCAGGTGCAGAAAAAAGAAAGTCGGCAAATATTTTCTTCACAGGATAGATAATTTGCGGTACAGAGTGACCACAGAAACAGCTGATATAAAAGTACAGCAAGTATAAAGTGATTTACAGTATTTGCCAAGTCCAAGTACATCAATTACTGCAGTAATGATAGATACATACATATATCTGCAATTTACTCACACCAATCAGTGAAGTTGAATTTATTGGCCTTTAACTTGCCTGTATGATTTACCAGGTAAAGTTTGATACATAAACTTTTGTGGAAACATAACACCTTGATGTCTTGGTTTCTAGGTCAATCTGCTTTACCTTACCTTTGACGTATAATGTGGAGTACAGCCATGACAGGATTCGGCTCGTTTAGCTCCATGTCAAACACCTTCCCATCTCACAGTTAAGCAGGGTTGAAGATATGATTCCAGGAGAAGTCATAGGTCAATAGAAGTCCTGCCATAAGCGGCAGTTAGCAGTCAGTGACCCAGTCCTGGTGGTGGAGAGTAATGTCACCTGTCTGGACTGTGACAAGACAGATTTATCATGGACCAGTCTCTGGCCTGACCTCTGCACCTACAGATAGAGTGAAGATATATCAGCAGGACTTTTGGCCACATCACACACTTACAGATGTGGCCCATGGGGCACAGTTTGACAGGCTGGTTAGGAGCATGCATGTGGAACGTGGGTGATTGTATAATATGTCAAGCTTCGATCTCGTGTAGATCCATGTTCTGTCATCCTGCAACATCACATCTGTCTTTCTGTCATCTCAAGTTAGAGGAAAATGAAACACTGCATAAACCAAATCAGATTTTGCCAATTTGTACAGTGTTTTCAATCTAGTTTGCACAAATTGACTGCTGCATGGG
The DNA here is from genome assembly GCF_001625305.1 of Branchiostoma belcheri. NCBI lineage: Eukaryota > Metazoa > Chordata > Leptocardii > Amphioxiformes > Branchiostomatidae > Branchiostoma > Branchiostoma belcheri. Next base: position 822,735 of record NW_017802614.1, on the reverse strand, counting down.
AATGGGATTCAAATCATAACAGTTGTCTTTGAGGGGAATATGTCGTACCACAAGTATGTGTCTGTATTGTATACAGTTGTGTACGGAGATTTTGTTTTTTGCTGAGCTTGCTTGTTTGCTTGTGTGTCCATATTATTTGAATACAGTAGATAGAGTCACAGTAAGTAAGGGGAAATGGCATAACCTAAGACTGACAGGAAGGTCAAATTGGAAGTTAAAATTGTTTCCCATAGGCTGGAAATGAATGGTACAGTTTAGGAGCTCAGGAACCCAAGGATTGCTAGTACATCCAGCAAGAAATTCACAATAATGAATAAAACAATGCAGGAAAACTCAATTTCTTGTCAGATGACTAACAACAGTATTGTTTGTTACAGGCTATAGACGATGTTGGGAAGGGCAGAATCAGGCCGGGCGACCACATTTATGAACTCAAGTCTCTGCAGGACAGGGGCAAGAAACAAGAGGTACAAAAACAGCTTGTTGTTTCCAGGACATTATTCCAGCTTAATGGACTATAATCAGTGCTTTGTCTTCACTATGCAGCCAATTTTGGCTCTTTAATCTAATCTGATTCACTGTGGTGGCGCCACCATTTTGACACTATCAAATTTCCTTACAAAGTGATAAATCTTGATGATGAAAAGCTATTGAATTCTACTTCATCAGTTTCCATCCATCCTTCTTCCTTCCTTTCAGTATTTGAAGCTTGTGAGGAAGTGTGAAGGCTACAATGAGATTGCATTCCCCCACTGCCCCTGTGACTCCAGGAAAAAGGGCCATGTCATCGTGGCCCTGACCATAGAACACTTCACACTCACGGCATGTACAGAGGAGGGAGAACCAGAGGTAAGGTTACACTACTGCTTTGATGGGGAACAGAAACTATATTTACATGCATATGAACAAATAGGGAATTTGAGTAGCGGAAATTGTAGAGTTGCAGGTTGACAGATGTATCCCTGCAATCCATTTTAGACTGCAGCAATTGCTGATAATACAAGTACATGCAGTAGGAATATCACTATCAATGTTACCATTGCAAGCTGCTGAGATGTTCACATTTTGACAGTTACACATAGCAGTTTTCCCCAGTGATTTGTGCAAGTATGACTATGTGATTGGAGCTTGTCAAACCTTTGTCACACATGCCAACTCCAATTATTGCCTATCACACAGTGGCTTGTAACATGTCCGCTTCTGAATGTATCAGTTATATAGCTAGGAGTAGAGCATACTCATGTGATACATGTATCAGAGAAAAAATAGTACATAATTGGCCTTAATGTGCAGTGAAATGTATGTGCTTCCCATTCCAAATTTGAATACTGGAACCAATGTTCTCACAATTTTTTGTTTGAATACAGCAAATTTTCTCAACTTCTGGTGCATTTTGCATTGATACTTGTATTTTCATGGCTGGGTATATGGCATGAAAAGAATACAGCATAGTGTATTCTGCATCACCCTCGGTCCCAGCCCCCCTGTATGTTGTATCTCTATATTCCTTGCGTGTGTAGGCTTTCAAGCTTTTGGATTCAGGATTTGCCTCTCATGTGTTCCTGGACATGTTCACATCGGAACAAGTCTCGCAAGACAATTCTTTCGTATGATGCCCAATTGACATACAACCACTTCTATATAAGAGAAGAGCGTTACACTCCCATTAGTGTGTATATAGATATTGACAAAGTCTGTTGTATACAAGAAAAGTGCCAGGCTCTCCCATTCCTCTAATATGTTATACCTGTACAGAGCCAGGTGATCACGTTCAGCTGGGAGGAGATGACCCAGTGGGAGGTGGATGATGAGGGCATGGCCTTCTGTTTCCAGTACCAGCGAGGGGAGAAAAAACCACGCTGGGTCAGGATCTTCTCACCACATGTAAGCCACTCATTCATCTGTACCGTACATCCATTCATCACTGACAGGGGACTGGGAACTTTAGTCAATATTTCATGCAAAAGTTGTCTGCTAAATCTCAAACCTGTACTTTTAATCATGGAAGATAAGAGTTACATGTCTTTCTAGCAGCGCGGACATTTGCAACAAATGCAGAGTTGGGCTTAGTGTTTTGGGCCTGTTTTGCCCTTTGCCTTAACCCTAGAACAACCAGAAAGACAAACAAAACACTGCAAAACCATGCCTAAAACAATTATCCAGTCCTAGTCTAGTAGATCTTATCCTAGTCCAATATCCTTGAGAAGATCTATGTTGTTTGCTACCCATAGTACACCGTGCCTCCCATAATGCAATACGATCATTGACAAGGTTCGCATCATAAAGTACTGGTCTTTTCTTACTCCCCTCAGTTTGTGTACATGTATGACTGTTTCGAGAGGATCGTCCAGGAACTAGGTACAGTCACAGCAGCAAATGTGAGTTGGTTTTCATTATACTGTATACGTACAAGGTTTATGTGCTGATTCAAGCAAATTCAATGGCTTTTGTCAGCTTTTGTGGGATGCCCTTGTAAAGTAAAGTAGCCGTGTAGTATCATTTCTGAGGCCTGT
>NW_017802614.1:816433-818460 GCF_001625305.1 Branchiostoma belcheri | reverse complement strand
GTTCTTCCACCTCGTTTCGGTCGTCCGTATTAAACATCTATGAACGAAGATGTTAACTTTATTTTTGGGTAGCAAAATGTGTGTTGGTAGCAAAATTTTGAGATTGAGATATGGCTTAAATACTTTTATACTTTCAACTGAGATTGTGGTAGCGTCTCCTCCTTACACATTGCACTACCCTTTAGAGCAGTGAAAGATGATACTAGTAGTACGTACATATTGCCAGGAGTTGTAACCACCCGGAGTCCGTGTCGGTACGTAGTGTGTGTACATGATGCCGAGTCGGCGGAACTTGTCCACCACGTCCGTGTCCAGGCGGGGCAGGATCTCCCGCACGTCCGTGATGACGGACTCTCCCCCGGCCCCGGGACCGGACGGCTCCAGGCAGAAGAACATCACCTGCAGGCGTGTTCAAACAAACATCGTCTTAGCAGCGACATCTAGCTGCAATGCGAGGTAGCACCAGTCAGTATCGCCCTGAGCATGGACATTAGACAGAAAGGACTTTTTGTGTAATGTCCTTGCCCTGAGGTAGGCGACTTATCAGTCACCGAAACGTCGAGAAAATGTTAAATATAGGTATTTCATAAGTCTGACATGAACGTTTGATCTACCTCATCGGTAAGTCGTACCTTTTCGGGAAAGTAGTTGGTGTAGGCCAACTCGTTATGCGCTTCTATGCACCATTCTGGCGGCTGATCGCTGGCAGAGTAGACAAAGTCGTTGGTTTGGTGCCTAATGGCGTTTCCGACGTACAGCGACACATTCAGCCCGAGGTTCTGGACCACTCTCGAGAACTCCTCGCTCGTGGAGATCGGCAGACCTCGGAAGAGCACGCCTCCCTCGTTACGCTTTCGGAGCAACTCGTCAATGACTTTCCTCATGTCCGAGGCGCACTCTTCGGCAGTGGCGCTAACCCCTCCCGCGGCCTCGTACACGAAGGGAAACCCGTCCCTCGGCGGAGCCAAGTACTCGGGAAACTTGGGGCTGTCGGACCCCACCAGCATTGGTCTGCCTCTGATAGGGACCGCTTGAGCGGTCCATTGAACTTTTGTCTCAACAAGATTTAGCACCTTCCCAACTTGGGACGTAGAAATCTGTCGAAAACGCAGAAATTTGGGCAAAAGTGCGCATCTTGTTGCATAGGCCTGCATTATTGTCTGGCTTGTGTGTGACTCAAATGTAAATGTTGAAAAAATTGTCTGCAGACAATGGAAAAACCTGTTCTTCAAGTGCATCATGTTCTGAATATAATGCTTGCCTCCAGGTAAGTTGCATACCTTACACTTTGTCGCGCCCCTCCCCCCTCTTGTCATAGAAAACGTGCCCAAGTACATTAGCTGGAATCCTTGGCAGTTTGATGGAAAGACGCATGAGACGGCGTCGTGCCAATGTCAGAGATCAACGACCTGCTTGCTTGGCACCCCCTTCCACTGTTCCCTCCAAGCAAGGTGCTCAAAGCAATCCAGTGGCCGAATAGCGAATGCTTGATGTCCTTACTTCTCTACTGGAAATAAAGTGCATCCTGGTTCAGGATAAGCCTACGGAGGTGATTCTATCAGGCGGAGAGATTTTGTCACTGCTGCATCCCCAGGGTACAGTTTTCCTAGGGCATATCCTTTATACCCCCGTCACATTGCGCGTAAATCGATCGGCCGACTAGTTGGCGAGCTCTAAACGACATTTACGGCCGTAGTACGCCCGATGTTCCGTCGAGCATCGCGCGAATTTTCGGGATCGCCGGCGATTTTTTGGAGTCGGCCGAAGCTCGCTGACACGCGAAACGTGTTCTTAACATCAGCGACTAGTCGCCGGCGATTTTTGAGGTTGCAGAGCTCGTTTCCAGCTCGCGCGTAGCTCGGACGTAGCTCTCCCCTGTGCGGCCGAGAGTCGACCGATATTCGGACGTACATCCCACGAGTCTCGGCCGTATTTCGTAATCTCCAAGCAGATCTTTTGGTGGCAAGACAGTATCCATTGGCCAGAGGAGTGTCCATTAGCCACCGAAGTGGCTTCGGTGGCTAATG
>NW_017802614.1:814917-816275 GCF_001625305.1 Branchiostoma belcheri | reverse complement strand
ACTCCTCTGGCCAATGGATACTGTCTTGCCACCAAAAGATCTGCTTGGAGATTAGTATTTCGTCTTTGAAAATCGGGCGACGGTCGCTGAATACGGTCGACCCTCGCACGAGCTTCGCGAAATATTCGGACGACCCTCTTCCGTACCTCGCCCGACTTGCGCAAAGTTTTTAAAATCGTGCGTGCTTCGAGCGAGCTTCGTGCCAGTGTCGGACGAAGGTTCTACGAGCCTCGGCCGAGCTCCTGTGAAGTTATTATTCATTCAGCACCTGTGAAATTTATTTCAGATTGCTTTGTCCCATTGATTGTTAAAGTTATGTTTACGAGAAAGGATAAAAATAGACAAAATCGTCCTTTTTGTCCTTTTGTTAAATCAACATTCATTAATAAACAAAACCACTTTAAAAAGATGACGAGGTTTTAACTATATAAGGCCAAATGCCTAGATTTTGACCTCAACTGATTGAACGCACATGAAATTCTTTACTCTTGTCCCTTTAGGAGGTGTGTGGCCTTATTTCAGATTAATGTATAATAAATTGACCTTTACACTTGTTCATCCTGGAATGAGGTTGACTTTTTTCTTAGGGTGCCCAAAAGAACGTCATTTGATAGATATTAAATTACTTGTTGAAGTTTATATTGTATGGGTCTTTTTACCTCTGTCTACTTTGTTGACATTGAATGGCTTGTTTACCGGAAGATTCATTGGCCGGATTGACAAATACGGCCGAAGCTCGTCGACAATGTGACGGGGGTATTAGGGATGGCCCTATGTTCCGACATCCTATGTTCCAAACATGTGGGACCATGGAGGTGGGTTGAGTGGGTCCTGTTTCAGAAGATGGTGGAACAAACTTAAACTTAGTTATGGCTTCACCACAAAGTGGTGAAGACATATTGTGTTCCCTCATGTTTCTCCTTCTTCTCCTCCTGCCATTTCTTTAAATGGATTCATCTCTGCCATTTTTAGGCCAAATAACACGAAATTTGGCATGAAGGTAGAGTGGGCAAATACCCCGACGAATTTTTTTTTTCATTTTTTTGAAAAATTGTTTGTTTTTTTTGGCCATTTTCATGCAAAAAATATACGTTTTGAGATCTGGTTCCCAGGTACTAAAACCAAATGACCTGAAATTTGGTATGGGGATACCTTGGACATATGTCTCCAAAAGTCATTCAAGCTTTTGACATACACCACTTTAAAATTGGGGAAAAATAAGGCTTTTTGGCTATTTTCGGACCAAAAATGTACATTTTTGGCTCCTGTGCCCTCATATTAAATCTGAATGACCTGAAATTTGGTATGGGGATACCTTGGACACATGTCCAAAGAATGCCATTCACGCTTTTGACATA
>NW_017802614.1:756771-814897 GCF_001625305.1 Branchiostoma belcheri | reverse complement strand
GATGTTAACTTTATTTTTGGGTAGCAAAATGTGTGTTGGTAGCAAAATTTTGAGATTGAGATATGGCTTAAATACTTTTATACTTTCAACTGAGATTGTGGTAGCGTCTCCTCCTTACACATTGCACTACCCTTTAGAGCAGTGAAAGATGATACTAGTAGTACGTACATATTGCCAGGAGTTGTAACCACCCGGAGTCCGTGTCGGTACGTAGTGTGTGTACATGATGCCGAGTCGGCGGAACTTGTCCACCACGTCCGTGTCCAGGCGGGGCAGGACCTCCCGCACGTCCGTGATGACGGACTCTCCCCGGCCCCGGGACCGGGCGGCTCCAGGCAGAAGAACATCACCTGCAGGCGTGTTCAAACAAACATCGTGTTAGCAGCGACATCTAGCTGCAGTGCGAAGTAGCACCAGTCAGTATTGCCCTGAGCAAGGACATTAGACAGAAAAGACTTTTTGTGTAATGAACTTGCCCCGAGCAAGGAGGTTAACCTCCTTGCCCCGAGGTAGGCGATATCAGTCACCGAAACGTCGGGAAAATGTTAAATACATGTATTTCATATGTCTGACATAGACGTTTGATTTACCTCATCGGTAAGTCGTACCTTTTCGGGAAAGTAGTTGGTGTAGGCCAACTCGTTATGCGCTTCTATGCACCATTCCGGCGGCTGATCGCTGGCAGAGTAGACAAAGTCGTTGGTTTGGTGCCTGATCGCGTTTCCGACGTACAGCGACACATTCAGCCCGAGGTTCTGGACCACTCTCGAGAACCCCTCGCTCGTGGAGATCGGCAGACCTCGGAAGAGCACGCCTCCCTCGTCACGCTTTCTGAGCAACTCGTCAATGACTTTCCTCATGTCCGAGGCGCACTCCTCGGCAGTGGCGCTAACCCCTCCCGCGGCCTCGTACACGAAGGGAAACCCGTCCCTCGGCGGAGCCAAGAACTCTGGAAACTTGGGGCTGTCGGACCCCACCAGCATTGGTCTGCCTCTGATAGGAACCGCTTGAGCGGTCCATTGAACTTTTGTCTCAACAAGATTTAGCACCTTCCCAACTTGGGACGTAGAAATCTGTCGAAAACGCAGAAATTTGGGCAAAAGCGCGCATCTTGTTGCGTAGGCCTGCATCGTCTGGCTTGTGTGTGACTTAGACGTAATGTGTTAGAAAAAAATGTGTCTGCAAACAATGGAAAAACCTGTTCTTCAGGTGCATCGTGTCCTTCATATAATGCTTGCCTCCAGGTAAGTTGCGACCCAGTTGCGTTGGTCGCGCCCCACCACTTTAATCTACGTGGCCGCTTGCCATTGAAAACGTGCACAAGTACATCAGTTGGCCAAGCTGGAATCCTTGGCAGTTTGGTGAAATGACGGAAGTCGGCGTCGTGCCAATGTCAGAGATCAACGACCTGCTTGCTTGGCACCCCTTTCCACCGTCCCCTCCAAGGTGCTCAAAGCACTCCAGTGGCCAAATAGCGAATGCTTGATGTGCTTACTTCTTTACTGGAAATAAAGTGTATCCTAGTTCAGGCGGAGAAATTTTATCACTGCTGCATCCCCAGGGTAAAGTTTTTCCTAGGGCATGTCCTTTACGGATGGCTCTACGTTCCGACACCCTATGTTCCAAACAGGTAGGAACATGGAGGTGGGTTGAGTGCATGGGTCCTGTTTCAGAAGATGGTGGAACAAACTGGCATACCTGTGCCGTAGACTTAGTTTGCATTGTTTTCGTTATACATTTTGTACTTAAATGCTGTTGCACTATACTACAATACATACATACTAAATGGCATTAAAGGAACAGAACATACAAACCTTGCTTTTTAAAAAAAAGCAATACAATGAATGATACAAGCAGGCACACACTTTGATCACTTCACTGGTAAGTTTATTGGTTTGCTATTGATTACTTGTACTGACAACACTTCACTTCACTGCATGCTCTGGTGCCATGTCATCTCACATGTACATGTAGCTCTTCTCCAATTCAGTCAACAACTAGTATATCACTGGGCTTTTTGTAAGAAGTCCCTACATTTAGAACTACAGGATCATGTAACAATGCTTTCCAACAAGCAACATTTTCATGAAAATAAAATTCATCCACAACATTCACACATTAAATTTCACGATGGCGTAATCTCACATTTCTGCAGCACCAGTCATGAAAGTATAAATAAGGCATTATACACATTTACAATGGCATGTTTATATAGCATACGGTCTCAGTATCAATATCATACAATAGTTCAACTCGATTGTCCAACAGATATAACAGTAGAATGATAACAAACTAGACACAGGACAATTCAACATATATGGACACTGAGAAATTGAAATTTGTTATAACCAAAGTTCATTCAGATACTCTCATCTGATGTAATTTAACTTTAGTTGTTTGGCCAATAGGAGTCAATCAAAATTTTGTTTTCCTAGTCCTACATCTTTGTTTTGAATTTCTACATCTGGCCCTGTAGGAATATGAAAATTAATGGATAGTTTGTAGCACCTTAATAAGTACCAATATGTATACATGTACCAACATTGTGCTTTCCTGAGTTCAAGCATTACACATTATATCATACATACAGGTGCACATCTGCATATGCACAAGGACCCTTCCACAGCATGCTCATCTGTGTTCTCAAATTCTTGTGATACAATCATTGAATGTATCAAGGAAAATTCATTAATAACAAAGGTACAAAAAGAAAGATATCTAAGGCCTTCCTTACATGTAGACAACATGAACAAGTTGGAAATACATTTACTTCTCATTAACTTGTGTATTCTATACACATTGATACTTCAGCAGTTATAGCTATTTGCTTGCTCTAAGACCATTTAGTTCCCTGCATATACATACATATACACTTTGACATGATGATAACACACTTGCACTACTGCTGTCTTTGCCTAGGTGGCGCTCTAGGTCTGGAGGTAAAGTTCTCCGACATCACGTCGTAGATGCATTTTGTTATCTTCAGAATGGCAGCGTGGAGGAGGTACTGTAGCACCAGGGCGCCGAACCCCTTGTACAGTCCAAAGAAGCCCTCCTCCCGGACCACCCCGCGGAAGCACTCCGCCATGCCCTCGTACCGCGTGTTGATGGCGAGCACGCCGGCGCCCCAGTCTGTGTTGTCGATGATCGTCCGTGTGCCCTGGACGTGCAGACGGTGCATGACGGTCTCCAGGGGGAACAGCAGCACGTCCGAGAACAGGTTCCCCAGGAACGTCGCCAGCAGCTCCGGGAAGTACGTCTCCAGCATGTTGCGGTCGGCCAGCGGTTCGTCCATGTCGAACTTGTGGCGGTCCTTGCCCTGCCGCAGGAGGACCAGCGCGATGTACTGCACGACGGAGGTGATGAGATAGTGGAGCAGACCATACAGCACCGTGGGGAGGACCAGCTTCCAGACGGGCAGCAGGCGGGTGGTGGTGGGGGCACCCCAGCCCAGCAGCCGCCGGAACCCCTCCCTCACACAGTCCAGAACCCACGGGGTCTCACTGGCTATGTCACTCTGAAATTCAGTATGGAACACAGGTACATCAACTCTAAGTACAATAGTTAGACCACTGTGAAAATAAAAGTAATGGACATGAATACAATGTATGTCACAACTTATCATAGTGTTAAAAAATTTTTTTCTCCATGTTGATAATGGTTCATGTCTCAGTCCAGTGGTGTATGTCAGAGAACATGCTCCTGTAACCATCCCTCTCCCTTACACATTATGGTGGTGAGTACCAGCATCATAAATACATGTGTAAATGATGCACAAACCTGGACTGTCTCTATCAGACTGGCACAGAAGAATGGCAAGGTCACGACAATGCTCAACCTGTAAAATGCAAATTTTTCCATCATCAGAAGTTTGAAACATATGATATGGCATCTAAAGCTTTAAATACATGGATTGATACTATAGTCTAGTGATGGACTATTCAATACATTGCCTACTAGCATGTGATATTAAACATGTCAGCAGAACACAGGTGGAACATGGGATACTTACCCCTTCAGTGCAATGTGCTTGAAGAGTTGTTTGAAGGTGCTGTGTGTGGTCACTTCCCTGAGACATAGCAAACACAGAGAAAAATACTGAGGATTCAATTCTGTATAAGGCACTGACAATTTCTGCAACTTGTTTGCATTATGGATAATGATATTTGCAGTTATTCACTGATTTCAAATCAATACTAGTACACAACTTAAAGCAGTTATCTTTTTGATAAGCAAAAATTATGAATATGTGACACAGTTGGTACAAATAATAAGTGGGTATCTCACCAATGTGGGAACTACATACCTAGGAAAGTCTGTAAACTCTGCTATGATACCCTCACTGCCCAGTTGGATGCCCTGCACCACAAACCTGCTGGTCATCCCCTTCCACACAGTGGAGAAGCCCTGCAACAGAACAACTCAAATGTAATGGCAGAATCCAAACTGTACAGAGAGAGGGGTAATCTAGATATGCACACCTAAAAAACAAGTACAAGAGACCTTTTAACCATGAAAAAAGCTACTTAGTATGAGGGGATATTATCTTCTTCTTGCTTAAGGTTTGATTTCAAAAGCAACTGAGATAAACTTCCTACATGTACAGCTTTTGGTGTATATGGGGCAGTGCAAATCTATGACTCTACAGCCATTGGGCCACACATTTGTACAAAGTCTACAGTAGAGGATAGTAAGACAGAAGTATCATTCATACCTGAGCTCCCTGTATCTTCAACATCACATTCAGGACAGAGAAGGGCTGGAGATGGTAGCGGTAGGAGCAGTGGTGAACCTGGCAGAAACACAAAAACATGTTCATCTGACATTTCTATGATGAAGCGCTGCAATCTGGAAACGACTGGTTGAGTTCAGAATAATGTTCAAAAGTGAAAGTGAAAATCTTTACCTGGCACTGTCGTCTGAAGACGATACATGGATGGGACAGCACATTCTCTGTGAGAAGACTGGCCAGCCCAACTCCAAACCCGGCAAACCGCTGCATCTGAACTGCATGGACAAGAAAATGAATCAAGATAGAACTCCATAGCAATGTCAGGCTAGGACTGCTTTAAGGGGTGTACGTGTGTGGTAGTGTACGTGTACACATCTTTTTCATCCATGTAAATATGAGGGGGCTGTGTGCCCCTTGTCCGTACGTTAGGTGTACCGGTGTACACAAGCTGTTTTGATTTACTGCAATTCGTAGGAGAGCTTATTCATCCCCGTGATTCGTAACGAGCTGTCGACATTTTGCGTAACTGAATTAATGATATTAGTATAATTTATGGTGGTCCTTGTCGGTATAATAATATTCGTTTATACGAGATTATGGACGGTTGCAACATTACTAAAATCTAGATACTCCATAGATCTTACAAAGCCAGAAAATATTGGTCCGAAAACTATTATACAATACGATAACTATGGTGCGAGGGAAACGTGTAAATGCAATTACTGTATCATCACAACAGGTCAGGTACTGTTTTTTTTTTCACGTTCATGAGAAAGTGGGGAGGGGGGCGTGGGGTAACGTACCGACTGAGTACTGTTTCGGCGTCCCCATGTCCACGTCACGCAGCACACGTTGTTGCGCCTCTTCGTTCTCGTCCCCTGACAGCTGCTCGGCCCCTGTCCTCCCCTGCCCGACCCCCAAACCCTCCCTGTCCCCACCCACGGGCGTCCGGCGAGTCATTTCGACCTGTGACAGCGAACAGGAAGTACAGGGAATGCTGGGAGTGGGGCGTGACGCCTTGGCTGGTGACCGTTGCCCTTGGTTACCGGGTAGCCCCACCCTTTTCTTGGGCGGGCCTTTACTTAGCAGAATACTGCGACGTGAGCATACAAATTACATTAAAAACAGACGACCAGATAAACAACAATAAAGAAATGATAGTAAAACGCGAAGCATTCTGGGACACCAACGGTAGTTGAAACGTCACAAAATCGTCACAGGAAAATGATTGTGTGAGTTTATTGTATACATGTAGCGCAACAAACTGCTCGTTTTAGCTGTTTGGGAGGCTAGAAAGTGTAGCAAATGGCTTTTGCAATTATACCTATGCCGGTGGAATAATGTCCGTTGTCCGGTGTATCATGACCATCACTGTTCATCAACATATGTGTAAATACCTGAGGTATAGGGTAAGGGTACGTCCGCAGAGCTTTTCATCGACGGAGTCTGCAATAGAGGCTGCAGTAAGGGATGATACTAGTACATTTTTCTCGAACTTTCTATCGTTGTGGCCCTGGTGACTATCTTTGCAACAATAGTTAGCCTTGCTTTTTTTAAATTCTACTCAACATGACAGCTTGACATAGAAGTTATGAATGGATGTCCATACTGTGATTTCTGATACGTGGTTCAGCACCAAGGACAGGTACGATGTGCATAGCCGATATACATCGGTCAGCACCAATGGTAGCCATAATGTGCACAGCTGAAACATTTGTCAGCACCAAGGACGGATACAGTGTGCACAGCTGATACGTTGTTCAGCACCAAGGACAGCCACAGTGTTCATAGCTGCATGATACATTGGTCAGCAGTCAGCACCAAGGACAGGTACAACGTAAACATCAAATACTGAGATGTCCTTCTGATGGATCTATGCTGAAATGATGCAGGTAAATACCATCACGAAAGCACGACTTTAATTAAGTTTTTAATGGTCGAAGCTGTAATTTATTCCATACAACGTACTGGTATAACATAGGACAGGTCTAACATAGATGCCTAGCTAGTTAACTGTTCATGCTATGACGTTTTATCAAGCTAGTATAGTTTTATACCAGCTATATCACAGGACATACACGTATTAAGATAAACTGTCGTCCTGTGCGGGTTGTGGAACGAGAGGGGAACTACGCCGAGGCTTCGCTCTGTTCGTCCGTTTCGGTCTCGTTCCCAGGCTCCTGTTGACAGTCCCCGGATGTCCTCTGATGTCTGCTCAGCTGGGTGGCCTGGGAGAAACGTCTTTTGCACTTCCCACATCTTTGGTCGTGGAGAAAAGAAGAAAAGACAATACAGCAAAAGTAGTGACTTAATTATTACTTCAAGCCCTGTTCGAGTTAAGTCGTAAGCCCCCTTCCCCCGCTACATGTATACAGGTAGTAGCTATCCGGCGTCTTAGGGAGCAATAATGCAGCGCGCCGCTAGGGGCGCGATTTAATCAGACTGTCTATTTTCTGTTTGACAGAAACTGCTCACGCAAGAAACAAACTCCTAAGACGTAGGGTGCTTTTTGGAAGGATCTATCTGACTGAGTCTCAGTATTTTCATGTATGTTAATGTGAGAAGGTAAATTACGAAACATGTATCTTGATAGATATTATAGATGTATGGATGAATGATATATATATATTATAGATGTATAGATGGAAAACGCAGTTATTAGTATCATAAATATATCCCACAGCACATGAACACACAACAAAACAACAAGAAAGTAAACATAGACTTTTATCAGAACAAAATGACAATGTTATGTACAAGTTGTGCGAGTATGGCATGCAATTGTGTTATGCATGCTGCTGAACATTTCTGTCAAGCCACATTCGACGTTACTACAAACGTGATGGTCTGCCAACGTGTGAACGTTTTAACACTCGCATAAGTGGTGTACTAGGTGAAGTAATATCTAATTGATATCATGGCTAGACAGTGAGAACACAAACGTCTACCACTACATGTTTGACGCATTATGATTTTTTTTAAATGAGATAGCCATGCTTCTGCCAAGAAGTGTACAAACATAACCGGGAAATGTAGTTTTGTTCTCATGCCTTTGTTGTATGTGTGTGACGTTTTGTGACAACATCGATCCTATCCTACACATTTGTTGGAAGTAAAGTACATGAAATAAAAAAGAAAACCTAACGACGAAAGTAGACGTAAGAGAATGTGAAAGCCCTGAATAAACAAAGCATGGTCTTCCAGTACGAGAAATCGTGAGAAGAATAAAACTTACAATCTGAAAAACTAACAACATATGCATAAAAACTAACACACGAAAACTCATGTGAACCCCAAGGTTGTCTGAAGATACATGACCCCTCTGCCAGCCGCAGTTACCTAAAGGGCCTCTCCCCCGTGTGTGTCCGGATGTGGTTGTTGAGAGTGGTGGCTCCGGCGAACGCTCTGCCGCAGTACCCGCACTTGAAGGGCCGATCGCTCGAATGTGTCACCACGTGGTTCCGTAGGTCTATCGGCTGGAGGAGAAATAGAATGTTGGATAAGTCAACATCAGACGTCGTAAATGCTGAGAATGTGTTGCAGTTTTGGGTGAAACAAAAAGACACAAATCAGCACACCGGTATGGTGCTACAGATTCTACCTGGGAAAAGGCTTGTGTGCAGTGGCCACATTGGTACGGCCGGTCCGGGTTACGGGAGCACACGTGCATCTGTAGCAACACTCTCTGCGTGAACGTCTTGAAGCACTGGCCACATTTCCACAGGTTCCAGTCGGCGAAATCGTTGTTCCTCCCCGCGGAGGACAGCTGAGATGCCCCCTGTCCCAGCACCTCGGCCTGGTCAGGTGAAGACTGAGTCACGGTGTTGTTAGAACGCCGCTGACGGCTCGGCCTGGCGCTGAATATCCCCGTGTGTTTGGGTGGGTTTGTCCGAACAGAATTATACCTTGCCGAGGGTCTGTTCTGGGATGAAGTTGTGTGTCCGTTGGGTGAGGCGGTACCGGAAGACTCCGTCTCGACATTGTTAGCTTCGAATTCCATCTCGGACGACGATTGACTCCCGCTCTTCTGCAGTACCATGGTTACCGACGGTGGCGCTGTGACTTGAAAAATATTCAAGCTTCATGTACTTTATTCGGCAAGTGTGCTTGTTACATAATATACCGTATGTCCTTATTCTGGATAATTCATTGGATTGAAACCTTTTCATATTATCATCTCATCATATACGTTTCTCATGACAAAGATCTAAAAATATCCTGTTATAACTGTTCCAGTTCTTTACGCAATATCTCTGTAAAACTTTCAATTTATTCTTGTTTCCTTGTTTATTTTCTAACTTCTTAGCTTTAGATATGCATAGACTTAGTGAACACAATCACTCCCGTTTTATCTTCAAAAGAGTAAATTTCTCACTGTCTTCATCCTTGATTCTGCGCCCTAGCGGAACGCCCATGAACTGTATGTAGGAGTCAGGGTCGTACCACACCAGCAGTTCCTCACCGGCCTTGATTTCTCTGTCAAATAACGTTAAAGTTATTAACAATTCTATTCCCAAACTGTCTTAAATCTAGAGGCGCAGTACCGTCGCATCAGGCCTCTTCAATCTAGGGTCAGGAACAAACCGATCACGGTGTAACGACTACAATTAGGGTGCCGGAAACCATCATTATCAAATGCCGACCGCCTAGATTGGTTCAATGATTCTCTTTTCAACATTCTATGGTCACCATTTCTTCTTCAGAACTCACCTGAAGATCTTGTAGAAGATACAGCCCCTGTACTGCGTGGCCACCATGTTCTGCTCGGCCCGGTGCCGGGCACACCTAATGTACCGCATCCAGCTGGCGCGGCGCACGTCGGTCCCGTCAATGTAATGGTTGAACATTCCGTTCTCATACATCTGGAACAAAACAGCCGTCGTTTTGAAACCGTACTGTATGCGATTTTTTCGAGTATATGAAGGTTGTACATGTCTTGTTATGAGCAAATCTGACAGCAGCCCAGAATAGGACAGTCTGGCATCATCTCTGCAAAGTCTGCCTAGTCCCTCCGACGACCAGTGTCGGTTATGGGGCTAGGTACTAGTACGTAGTTAAGTAGGCCTGGTAAATGGTCACAGTCACGACGCATCTACAAGAATGCTCTTAATTTGCTGTCGTACAAAAATTCAGATGTCGTGGAAAAGGTCGTAGGTCGCAACAAGTGTCATTCATATTCTTCAACACGATACTTGTTTATTTCACACATCAAAACCTTTCCGTTGGCTTTTAAAAACGATCTGGAAGAAAATGTTATCGTTACTGATATGCTGTATTTACCAGTGGTAACAATGTATGCATGGAAGCTTAAGCCTAGCCTATAGATTTCGCTTCCAAGTTCATGTTTTACAAGACCCAGAAGTGGAGAGTTCTCGGGATTTTCCAAGAAAGCCAAGACGCCTCCCAGAGTTTACGTTGCCCCGCCGGTGAACTCAAGTGTATTTACAAAAGCTGGCATCAGTTTGAGTTTTCCTGCGACAAGTGAGCCCGGATCTGATAGAGACAAATGTGCTGTTGTTGTCACGATCCGGTAATGCACCGAGCGTCTGACTGAGAACAGGCCTCCGCCGCGATCTGCACAGTGTTTCCCGCCTTCTGAGGCCCGTCAGGGGGGATAAAGGTCAATCACAGCTCCTCACTCCGTTACCATGCCAACGCAGACAACATCGCACCACGGGCTGGCTAGTCAGTGAGGGGCACCGCTCAGCTCATCAAAAGAGGTGAATCTGATGATAAAACGTTAAATAGGCTAAACAGGAATAACGTTACAGAGAAGCTTCTCTACGTGAAAATAATGCAACCAGTATTCCGTCGGATACCTGTCATATGATGATGACGCGGTTAATGTGAAAAGAAAGAACGGATCAAAAGACTATAGACTTCATCACAAGCGTGCACAGCTTTTATGGGCATTTGACGTTAGTATAGAATGCATTATTTCTCCGCGCGGATTTGACCTTCACTGCACACACCCAAATCTACCGACGGAGGTAAAGGGAATGAAAAGTAGGAGTGGGACGTCTATACAGTACTGTTGGACACATAGAATGCGTAAGATCTATATTACCACTGCACGAGAGAAGCAATTTTTTCTTGACCTAGCTGTGTGCAAAGAAAAGCGCCGAGAACAGACATGGAGGACGTGTAGGTTTTTTTCGCGCCGTACCCTGACCCCGTACGGTAGTCATTACGTCCCATTACGCTTGACGTGTTGCAGGCCGCCTCCCCACATCAAAGCGCGTCCTCAGCGACAAGAGAGCCGTGTCGTCTGATAACGGTAAACTGTCAGGTGCGTGGACGCTAAACATTCCCGCGCTAACCGCTTCCTGGTGCAGAACGAGATCTTTTTATCCTAATGAGTCTGTCAACGGCCAGAGCTGAAAGCTTCCTGTCCCAGAAATAGAAATGTTGCCGCCTGTTGTACGTCATCGGGCGGGGTATGTGATAGCATGTGACGGTGCTGAGGACACGGGGGCGTGGCACTACTAGAGATAACTTAAGTAAAACTAATGGTACATTTGCGAGAAAAATTGAACGTATGTCACATATGCAGAATACTTTATTCAGCTTGACTTTTATTTGAAGGTACTGGTTGCAGCAAAAATAAATGTAGTTCACTGTGTGACCAAAACCTGCCACACGATCCGTAATCCGAACTTGAAAAAACAGTTACTGGTATATTGAAACTTCTTATCTGTAACATAACTATGCCGCATGTCTGGTGTGATGTGATATAATTCAAAATTTTGTACTTTTAGTCTTGGTCTTACCTCCCAGAAATGGGTTGTTTTAATGGCACAGGACATCTCTCCTGAGCGCATGCGCACCCCCTCGTACGGTCCGATCCAGGTGCCCACAGGTATGGTCCTGGTGGCGCAGATGCCGTAACCCTCACCTGGGATACTGCTGTGGCACAGGGTCACCTGCAGGGCGGCACGGGTTGGTCAAAAGTGAACTTTTCACGGATCCCATTGCATGTTGGGAGATAGTGAGGCATTATGAGTAGCGGGAGGTGTGGCAAACAAAATCATTACTCTGACAGTATTCCAGTAGACCAGACCGGTTATAATAATGGTAATGATGTTGTTTGCTCCCTGTATTACCCATAGTGCCCTGGGTCTCCCAGCATGCAATTGGATCCGTGAAAAAGTCTATTGGAACGGGGAGGGGTACAGTACTAGTAGCCTCTACCGTGGCTGGAATGAGTAGAAATTGGCCAAATAGAGAGATAACATGCCAGGGGAGTTGGTCCGCCAGAGAGTACAGTTTCGTCACCTGTGTTATAGCTCTATTTGACCAATTTCTACTCTTCCCAGCCGCTTCCCGAAGCCTGGTAGAGGCCTTAGGGTAGGGTAGTACAGATGGTACAAAGGATACGATCACTATCTATCCTCATATCGCCCTACCTCGTCAGGTAGACTAGTGACAGCGTACGGGTACTGTTGGCTGGGTTGCTTCTGGTCGGCAGGAGCGCCGCTTACCATCCGCCGGAGGGAGTGCAGCGGGCCGTGCACGGGACACTCTCCCTGGTGATCCTCCTTACACAGGTCACACCCTGAAATTCGTGGAAAATCACAGACGTTTCTTCACTTCAAATAAGAGAAAATGACGATGTTGCTCGTTGAAACTGACAGGTCACTTCGGGAAGGAAGAAGATGTTGTTGTGAGTTGGTTGATCGCTTGTCGGAAGTTTAGTTGCAAAACGCTAGACGCTATCTGATTGAACAATTTTATCTGTCTTTGTATAATTTATTACGGTTAAGGATTGCATCAACTGAATAAAGACCTCGTAACGTTAACATCTACAATGTTTCAACATGTAACTATTTAAAAACAAGTCGGTAAATTAAAGATATGCCACTCATGAACATTTCGTGCGTGAGGAAAATGGAAGGCATATAAATACTTATATAGAAACCGTTTACGACTTTAGCATTCCGTTGGCCAAGTCGTCAAACACTCCTCTCTTTACGGGTTTCTCTAAGTGAACTTGACTCATAAAACGAGATTTAGGACAATGCGACATAACAGGTGCGTTCTGTTGGCCGTGGCATGTTTACGTTAGGCGGTTTGAGGGAAGCCAGTGATCACACGCTTCGGCAATACATTATTTTCCGAGATGCCACACGTTTTCTTTTTTGTGTAACTTAGTTTGAGATTCTGATTTCAAATCTGTCGAAGCCAAGAATAGAAAATTGACAACGTGTTTTTCTGTTAATCGTGGTCTAGATCTAGTATGGTGGATTCGAACGACGCAGGTGTTTCATACTTTTCCTCACAAATAGTTTACTGTTCGTTTAGTGTTGGACGCATTGAAAATCACATTGCAATACTGAAGCAAACAAACTAGATGAAAAACATGTCAGAAAAGGCAAAAGGTCACGAAAAGTTGACTATAGATGCTGCTATAGTCTTTGTTCCTCCCGTTGTATACATGTACATAACGAATGATTATTAGTATTTTCCACGAAATACCATGAAAGAATCGCTTTAGGCTGGCAAAAATGATAATAAGACCCATGCGGTAATTTTCGAAGCACAAGTGTATATCTACATAAATGAGGACACTCCTATCACAAATGATATCCTAGCACTACCGATAGACTTTATGAGAAAGTGACGGGAGAGTTCCACTCACACTGCGGGTCCTGTGGTTTCCTCTTCAGCCCGGGGAGCTGGACGGTGCGGACGGGGTTCCTGCCGTACAGGTAAAAGTCGACGTCTTCAGCCGTGAAACTGTACGTCCTGGCCAGGAGGACGACGTCGGGTTGGTGCACCTGCATCACGGTAGACTCACCTGTACGTGTTCAGGTGTAAACAATGACTGGTAACGTTCATTGTGGTGTTCAGTGAACGCTTGTCGCAACCCGGCTATGACATGCTGGTCTTCACGTCGGGTTTAGACTTCACGTCTTCACACTGGTACACTGGCTGACCTGATGATATTTTATCAACTCTTTTTTTCCCCTAATTCCTTTCCTATAGCCTGGATTTCACAGCTCATAGCAAAACCCAACTACAGTATGTCACATTTTGTGGGCGGCACAATAGACTGCACTTTCAGAACGCCAGCATAGGAAGTACATGTACACACTATGAAAACACAGGCAATGTCTATGACTCCTGGCCGCTCACACAGGCTTATCTATCTTCATACAATAATACCTTCCTGTGCCTGAACAGCGTCCAACGTGACCCACGCAGGTGACACACAATTGGAGCACGTTTGGCGCCAAAAAAAGGCGCAGACGATCCGATGAGCCAAATGTCCGTCACGCCAAGCAAACATACAACAGTCCGTAACAACCTTGCTTGATCTCTCTCTACAATTCGTATAGATTTGACATTTGTCTCCCGCTAGCGCGCTATTGAGATCTGGAAAAAACTTGACTACATCCACCAGTTCTACCGGCTGTACTTTTGCTGCTCTCTGTGCCTTACTAGAACGATAGGGCAGGCGGCGAAGTACAAGTGCTGACATCAGAGGGCATACATGTACATGATATGATAGATTTTAATGGAGAGCTGTGCTTATCTGATGAAGCCTGTGTTGGCCCTCCCCCGACCGGAGGTCAGGTGTCAGAAACTTTCTATCCGTTCTAGAAGAGGAAGTAGGGCGGACGGCAAATTTGACCTGAATCTGACCCTACACCAAAACACTCTCCGACCTGCAAGTGTTTCTTTGCTTACATAACTGGGAATATCATACCAACATGGCCGCGTTAAGCCGCTCAAGGAACGTTTAGAATGTACATTACTAAAACTAAAGCTGAAGTATCGACAACTTATAACCTATGTTTTTTTCTTTTCCACAAAAATGTCCTACAGTGCTTTTCTAGACAAGGCACACGGAAGGTCGTTACATATGAATTGGACTTTTATCCTATGAGCTTACAGGATCATAAAACTGCAAGTCATTTTTGTAGGGATCTATTAAAATTTACAGCACAAGTCACGTACGTTGTATCTACGATTCAATTTTGTAGTAAGATACGTCATCTGATAAGCTTTTCCAAAACGATATAGCCAATTTTAAATGATTATCACCGACATGTAGTTAAAGCAGTATCGAATGTGAACGTCGAACTTTGCTTCACTTCGACTACAGAAACAACTTCTGATTCTGTATATTTTTTCCTGCCCCGAGAAAAGCGACTGTCTTTGTTTTCTTCCGGGATTAAAGTGAACATGACTTACACGAGCTGGGCTGGCCTCGGGGCGGCTGCGGCCACTCGCCTGTCAATCTCCTGTCTGTCACGCCGGGTCTCACGGTGACGGACAGCGCGGGGACTCACCAGTCCTGTCAGACGACGGGTTATCTGCTGAGGACGACACTTTTGGCGGGAATTACTCCCACCGGCGTGAAACCACTTGTAGAAGGCTCCACTCGAGACGTCAGTCTTATATTGGCATCGAAATAGAAACAAGGCTTATCCAAATACTTGCTCGTAAAGGAAGACACAAAGTAGAATTTGCTTTCTACTGCGTGAATCTAGAGATGACACCACGGAAGTTGGCGGATGATTCTGAGGAAAAGTTTCAGTGTTCTCGCCGGTCAGCGGGGAGCTCCATCCCGAGACGACTACAGGTGCCGAATGACATTTGTGTCCGCACCAGCCACAAAGTGTCCGCTGTCGCTATCAGTAAATAATGACAAGAAATGTCCTTCCAAACGGCAGAGATTTACACATGCGGACCTCTGCCAAACGGTCTCCGACTGGCCCGAAAGCGACACGTGTTAACCGTCAAGCGGAGAATGAGGTCCGGCCAAATCAGTTCCAATCAGGCTCTGGTGACAGAGTCCGTCAGACCGCGCCCCAGTCAATCCCAGAACGGAAGCTCGCGGTTCCCTTCCTCTGGGACGTGAAATTTGCTCATTTGGTTCCCCTTTTCTTCTTCGGGGACGGTTGACTGACAGTCGGGAAGAATCTCTCGATCTCACTTGTCACGAGGGAGGAAGGACAGACGGAGAAAACCTTTAATGATTTCCGCCCCCAGCCGACAGGACAATGTCGCGGTAATAGACAGGGACATGTCTGTCTGGACGCCGTAGATCCACTGACGTGTGCACAGGACGGACATGAACGTGGAGGTCACCTGGGCAGGATATCTAGGTCTATATGGCTGCACCTGTGCGCTTTGGTAGTTTATCTAAAGATAATGAGAAGTTGATATATTTTCACAAACTGTCCACATTTTTACAGATTGAGCTGAGTAGTTAACACATTTTTCATGTTTTGAGTAGTTATATTTTCGTAGTTAACACATTTTCATATTTTGAGAGGTTATCATATTTTCATAATGTAAGTAGTTGACACACTTCTTGCAGGTTGCATAGCTAACACATTTGCAGTTTGACTAGTTAATACACCTCGATAGATTAAGTGATTAACCTTATCAGTGATAAACGGAAAGGCGATCTATATCAAATGCGAGGCAACGACGTCATATCCTAGTCAGTCCATCGCTATTCACTTGATCTTCAGTTGAAACAAAAAATCAGAATATCCAGAATATCGAAACCCCGCAGATGCGTTTAGGAAGCAAGAGTTCTTCCTAATGCCAAGAGGAAGGCTCGTCTGTCCGTTGTTCTGTACCAAGATGACAAACACAGTTACACTAGAGTAGTCACAGAGCACAAGTCAGGTCTGAACTTCTTCATAACTTGTGATTGACATTTATAGGCAAGAGGGGACATAAAAGAAGATTTAGACACAAACATCTGTCAACTTAACTTGGTAAATGGCGTGCTTGTGTTCGGCTTGAGAATTTATGAGTTGGCACTGTAGAAGTAAGACAAACGTTCCTTCTCAAGTTGTCTGTGACTCGTCAATCTAAGTGAAGTAAACAGATGTTGGGGATGTAATTTTGGCGTATAGCGGACCGCGGGTCGCCCCCGACCGGGGTGTGTTTGGTCCCGGTCCGTGCCGCCGACACAAACCAGCCGCTGCCTGTTTTCACTAGTGGAATGTCGGAACCATATCGTGTTTAATTACCGAACAAGGCCCTGAACTAAAGCAGAGCACAATATTTGGAGTTTTCCAGCGTAAACTTCGCGGGTGGAGTGCCACTGGTAGCAAAAGTTCAGAGAAAGTTCACGCAACCCCGCGCGGGAAGCGAGCTTGGAGGAAAAGAATACGGCCCTGTATCCGCTGTAGGGAGCGCCCGGGATGCGGAAAGTGCAGATGTACAATTTTCCAGAGCTTGTCGCATCAGTTTCTCCAGAATTTGATAACGATTTGAAACTCATGGCTTCTTGTTTAATAGGTTATACTCCGACACAGGTGGACTGTATAAGTCTATCTATAGCTAGCACTGAGAGTTACAAATTTACTCTAACAGAAAAATCTCACGTGAAGTGATAACGTGTATGTGAGTATAAATATAGAACCCATATCTCCAGGAGTTGCCGTTTTTAAGAACCTTCCACCCCCTCCGCGGCCCTTGCCATGTGCGCTTTTCCCAGGACCTGACCCTCAGCCGGATACAGACGACTTTATCAGCGCCGCCGGCAGGTGAACAAACTCACGCACGAACTTTTATCCGCGGATCCGGTAGATAAAAGACGTCTCACCTTGTGACAGTGCCATGTCAGTAACCTACATAACCACCGGTCAGATCATACGGTATCGGCCCACTTTTGTATGTTTGTGTCTGTGTGTGTGTCCTTCTGTCACGTTCTTCGTCTTTGTAGGGTACACGTGACATCACTTCTGTAATTTGGGTACAGAGGAACATTACCAGAAACAAATTATGCAAATTAGGGCCGAATTCGCATTATGAAGGAGAAACGGCTTTCTCACACTATAAGTTCATTCATCTGACACACGGAACTTGCCTTGTTGGTATGGCAGACATGGAAGCACCATATTTGTTCACAGTGTATGTTTAGAGTTATGCAAGTTAGGCCGTAATCTGCATATTTGCTGAGAAAGGGATTATTGGTGGAGGTATGAGATCTTGGAACTCGTCTTGATGGAGTGCAGACAGTACGTATAAACAATACTCACTGATGTTACTGGGGCAACTGCAATAGCACTGATGGTCATGCTCCGAGCGGTGAGATATGGGAAAGCAGGGAGGTCTAATGCTCAGCGATGTAGCACGTCCGTGTGGGTTTGACGTCTAGTTCCTGTCGGTACATAAGAATCGTTTACAAGTCGTACTCTCATATCAGTAAGTTAGGTCATGCATGCTGTGCAAAGGAGTCCGAAGGAACGTCATGAACACTCGCGATCGTTAACTTTTTTTTCGTCTGCTAGTTTTCTCTGAGGTCTACATTCATGGCCATTAATCAGTTTACGACCAAAATGCGAAAATATTGCCTTCGTTCTGCATGCCCACTGTGTTCACGCGTTTGAGACTTCCCAACAACCCTTTCATTCCTGGATAAAGACCAGTCAACTTGGCACCAAGCATGTCCCCCTAGCGAGTTGTCCGTGGTATGCCTCTCTTGTGGCCATATCAGGCAAAAGAATTTAACACACACAAGAAACGACTTGTACTAGTACAGGTATACAAACAATAACCTTCAGTTGGATTGTGTGTGAAAGCATGTATGTCTTTGAAAACCCAAGTCAGTTTGCTAAAGTTGATCACTTTTATTTCTCTTAAAAATTAATCATCTCAAGGTGACATATACAGGGATGAACAACCTATTGAACCATCAGTAGAAAATCTTGGCTAAGAGCAGGAAGAATACTTGGGTGTGACTAGAATGTCAGGAGTAGGATAAAAGTAGTGTAAGAGTTATGGCAAATAAAATGACAAATTGAAGTTGTGAAATATATAAACATGATGTACTATACATTTTGGAAAATTTGTCTCTCGATTCAACATATACACATGTATGCAATAACCATGTGTTAGTAGACAACTCTCAAGTAAAAAAATTACATTAACCACCAATCTTGTGTAGATAAAACATTTTAAGTTCAAACAGGCTAGTAAGATTTCTTCAAGTTTTTCCCAACATGATGATATTACTTCCCAGGGCTACAAACAACTATCTGTAAGGATACAGACAACATGCAATTTTACAAGCTAAAAGAATGCAGACTCATATTAGGAAATGTTTCAAAACAGTTTTTGGAAGCCCTTTAGTACATAAACTACAAATGCACTTCAACATAATAATCACCTGTTGCAAAAATCATAAAATATATCATACAATACATTCTGTATCTACTAACACTAACATTCTAAAACAGCAGAATAGATGTGTATTATGGTACATACTTCAAGTGCCAACTGTCACAACAGTGAGTGAGAAGGTTCCTGAATTATTTTGCTTAAGTTCCATGCATAGAAAAGTCTGGTACTAATTATTTGGAATGACACAGTGCCACATAAAAGGTACAAACTTTGTTCAGTGACATGAAATCTCCTTGGGTCATCATAGAACTCCTGAGGAATGTATATACATTATTTGCTTTAGGGAAAATATCTTAAGGCCTGTTTCATCTGCACCGAACAAACATGATATATAAAACATGGCTAAAGCTGTCCAAACTTCCATCTTTAAAGGGAATCATACTGAAAATGGCTTTGTACAACTGGATAATGACTGGAAATTACTTTGTACAACTGGAATATATTTTCAGCAAGTGTTAGCTGCACTGAGTGAGTGTTATACACAGAAACCAGTAGGTGAGATCTCATACTATCATGAATGTTCATCTGTGTTGGTAGTTACATGTTTAAAGTTTAAAATATTGATCCAACACATAGTCAAGATAATTTTCTCACCTAGAGCTTTCGACCAGTACCCAGGAAGACCAGAGGAACTGGGTAAGAAAATTTACCTTGTGTTGGTTTGAAAGTATTCACTTTAAACATAGAAGAGATATCCATGTAATGGATCTCCATGTAATAGTTTCACTGCCTTAGCTAACGCCCCCCTTTCCTGGCAATGGCTTCCCTGATCTGCCTGTCCAGCTCAGTGATGATCCTGTCCTCGTGTGTGTACACTCCCGTCCTCAGCAGGGTGTCTCTCTCCTCGATCAGTCTGGTCACGTGGTCATCGATCATGGAGGTGTCATCCTCCGGCACCAGCGGCTGCATGTGCTCCAGGTGTCCGTCAGACGCTCGCCTGGTGTCAGGTGCTGCCGGCTGCTCGGGGAGACGCTGGTCTTTCAATCTACACTCAACACAAAAAGTTTTTTTATTTATCTATTCAAAAGAGGAAAATAACTTAAAAAGTTGAACCATCCAACATAGTATCAAACCACAATAACATAATGGTACATTTGTAAATGATATGATTTAAGTACGACAAACAAATATAATACATGAATGTCTATCAACAGAAAGTGAAGGTCTTGCCCCATTTGCCTCCTCAACACAATAAGGCTGAAAACTTGAATTCAATCAGTTAAATATTACTTAATATCTCTTATTACTTGAATAGATGGCTTTGATTCAAACAAATATTCTGTTGCTTGTACAATAAAAATTCCATTGCTACACTAAATAGACAAATGATGAGTAAGTTAGAAATCCCACCTGGTTAGCTCTTCCTTGATGGTCTCCAGCTCCTGTTTCTCTGCCTTGACGATCTCCTTCTCCTCAGCGGCCAGGTAACGCAGCCGCATGTGCTCCAGTTCCTACAGAACCACAATACTAACATCTTATCTGCACAATGGATCATGGATGGAGATGGCCTTTGCAGGGTTTAACACTTTCTTTTCCATGGTAGAAGGGGAAATAAGTTGTACTACCTACTACCAGTAACTACATGTACATGAATCTCTATGCCAAGGCTACTTTCTTATATCAACAAGATTCATAATTGAGAGTCTTCCCTTTCATCAACATATTCCCTGTAGACCTATAGCTTGATTGATCATATAATTGTTAAGGAATATCATCCTCAAATGAGAATACAAAGTAAAGTCCACCCACCTGTTGCTGCTGCTTGAGTCTAGCCTTAGCGTTGGTCTGTTCTCTCTGCTTGAGTCTGGCCAGTTCCTTCAGGGCCCTTCCCCACTGCTGCTTGTAGTGAAGCTTAGACTTGGCCACATAGTCCAGCTTTCTCTCCAGTTCAACCTGAAACACAATGTGAACTGTTCCAAACCAACTTTTTTTTCCTTAATATCAGCCTCAAGACCAAAATACAAAACAAACTATAAAGATAATCATAAATGTAGAAATTACATGTTGAAACAGATTTATTCTATCTTTCATGAGGGATAATTTCCATGTTAAACTTAAAGGTCTGGTTGATGTGGCTGAATAGGGACATGGGTCACTCTCTAATGGAGAGGATGTAAGCTGGACAAGAATGCCACTAAGGAACAGGAACACTTCAAGACCATGAAGGGAACATGAACAATATGACTGGACAAATGCAGTCCATTGTGGCTTTACTCCATCAGTTTCTACAGCTGTCACTTACAAAATGACTACAAATGCTTTACAAGTGGGCTGTCACAAGCATGCAAATTAGGCAACACACGTATTCCTGACCTTCTCTAGAGTCATGAGGTTGATCTCTGACTGTAGTTTGTACTCAGGTTTCCCTGCCTGCTGGCCTCGGTACTCATCAAAGTCCTTTTCCTTCTGCTGTACCCGTCTCTCTGCCTCCTGCAACTGTGGCAGGAAGACAAGTCATGGTGAAACTCAACTTTATTCACTTATTCATTAACTAATCAGTTCCACAGGAAACAGACTACACAGTTTGATGTCTTTCATAGAATGAGGTACGATGGCAGACCCCCCTAAAATTGTCGCTCTTCCATACAGATATGATGTTATGTCAAACAAAATCAAGATGATTGAAAAAATTTCAGGCTGGGTAGAACAGTGGTACAATGTTTTCTAACCTGTTCACGTAGTCTCTGGTTGTGTAGCTCCAGTTCTCTGACCTTAGCCCTGCAAACAGGCAAAGTAAGTCAGACAACTTTAGTCTAGTGTGTTTTACAGCAAGAAAAAATGTACCATATTCGTATGAAGTAAGTACAGATAGCTTTTATGCATCAATGATGTTTGCAGAGTTTGTTGGTCATGTTGTTAGATCATACATCATGGCAGATCAAAAATTTAACAGACTATTAGATATACATGTTTGTACGAAAGCTGTTTATGAGATAGTAAAAGCCTGACATTGTACTGCATGTCTCACCTCTCCAGCTGCACCTCATGGTCACAGTCCTCCTTCAGTCGGCGCGACGCCTCCCGTAGTTCTGTCAGCGTGCGATCGTGATCCCGCTGCAGGTCTGCCTTCATACGAACAACCTGAGAGACCGTCGGAATAAAAAGTGTTCAGTACCAAATCCTATGCCATCTTCTATGACACAACACACTTTTAAAGCCTTTTCACTTGATTTGATAATTCAGATAATGATACCATCTGTCATACTGACTGAGTATACCCTACATCTGTCATACTGACTGAGTATACCCTACATCTGTCATACTGACTGAGTATACCCTACATCCTCTTTAGACTTTTCCATCAAAGTTACGTTTTTCAGACTACTGTAGTATAGTTCAACAGCTAATGTCTCTACCACAAGGCTAAGCTTCTAACTTCTTTAAGAATTGTTGTACAATGTTGTTGAATTGTCATCTACTTCTTGATGTCCCACTACTGCTATGATAGTCCTACCTCTGCCTCTCCTGAGGTCAGCTGTTTCTCTCTCCTCTCCAGATCAGCCAGGGTTGTTCGAAGTTTCTCCTCCAGTTGTTGGTACTCTGTGAGCTGAGAACAAGCCCTTGTATGATTAGTACTGAGACAATAGGTCTGACTGGTTCTTATGATGTATACTAGTATTCAAAATGATATAGATTGCTTCAAATAGTTTAGCTTAAATACTACTTCTAATAACAACTACTGCCTAAATGCATATGTTCTGCATGACAAAAATACAACCTTTATTTACCTTTTTCTGCACCAGGAGTTCTCTCTCCCTGTCTCTTCTCTTCCACTCTTCTGCTAACGCCTGCATGGTCTGGAGCTCCTTTTGTTTTAACTGTAGAACAAAACAAAACAAGATAATATAACAGCATAATGTTCAACTAGCATGTCCAAATACAACTGTAGCTATGGAAACACAGACGCAGGCACACTGAAAACAAAAAAAATCTGTATATGGAGGTAATAACAAGTGATGGGTGTATATTAAATCAATAATGGTATTGTTGTTGAATATAATCAGAACACGTTGTATTTTGGAGTTATCAAGGCCTGAAGTTATAAAGGTAAACTGTATTGTCCCCATAGTTTTTCTAACCTGTGACTCAAACATGTTCTCCTGCTGCTCCTTCCACATCTCCAGCTCCATGGCCATCTGGTACTCCACAGTCTCCCGGGGGTCTGCAGGGGGTGGGGAGGGGGCAGGGGCTGGCACCGGGGCAGGGGGTGGGGCCACAGGCACTGACGCAGACTGACAACAGCAATATACAAACCATTGAAGTACACGTACACACATTTCAATCAATGTTTAACAACTTATCACTCACATCATTGGTACAAGAAATCAAAGCTTGGAGACAAATATCAATTGTGATTGGTCACCTGAGATGTGTCAGAGCCAATCAGGATCTGCTGTGTAGTCACCTGACCAAGGTCCTCCAGAGTCATGACAACATACACCTCTCCCACCTTCCTTAGGTTACTGTGGTGACCAGAAAAACACAAAATGCTAAAACCATCACAGATCAGTCTGTTAACAAAGACCTTAAGTTAGAATTGAACTGCAATACTGTGTGTTGGAAAGCTTAGGACAATTACTTAGAACAAAATCTGTATAGTACATGGTCTGTCACAAACATATACATGTACAAACTTTTTATCTGATAATTGCAAAGCTATATACTAGCAATTTTGGCTTTCATGATGCAAGTTGGCTCACCCATCCACAGACAGGACTGGTATCCTGGTGCTGTGACTCTGTCTCCATCCACTCACACCCTGGGCATTCTGGACAGTTGAAATACAATGTACAACTGTACTTACTTATGTTGCAGTGATGAGTTGTACAGAACACAAGAACAATTCAGCTTATACACAAAACCATCCTCAGTCTGGAAAATTGGTTGTCAACTATCTCCATTGAAAACATTCACCCCAGACATATGAATATACTACATGTGATTCACTTGGTCTTGCATACTTCAACTGAGATTTAAAACTGTTGCTCTCGATGATCATCCCAACACGTTGCCAGTACACATACTGTAAGTTGGGCCTGAAGAATTCTACTCTTTCAGATGCGTTTAACGTACCACAAATCTGGCCTTCTCAGCTGTGATGATGGAGTTGAGAGAAATCCTGGCCACACCCACTAATGCATCCTGGGAAATCTTGTCCTTGTGCCACACCTCCACCATGATGGGGATTCTGTGCAGTAAGGACAGAATTGTTTTATGTTTTATGGCTGTTCATTAAAGAATCAGAACCACAACCAAAGAGGTTAGAAGATACTACACAGACTCACACTTTGTAAGACCAACAACATGACATTTCCTCCCTCCTTACCGTGTGAATGTGTCCTGCAGCTGCTGTGGTGTTGAGGCGAAGTCAAAGGCACAGAAAGACTGAGGTAACAACACCTCCATGTTCCTCCTGATCTCCACAGGGGGGTGAGTCAGGATGGGGGCTGCACTGCCGAAGAACGGGTACGTGTACCTGCATGATGCAAGAACACACGGGCAGTAGTGTCAAAATTATCACTTTCAATAGAGTAGGTTTAATATATCAATAGCCTACTCTGCTTTTGACAACACAAGCTTTGTTTAGAAACAGTACATGCAGCATTTTGGTGTGTATATGACAGAAAGATGATATGATCACAGTCATGAAAAAACAAGGTATGGTGATTTTTCCAGCAGGGTTACTGATCTGTAAATACTGTAAATCACTTTGTGTTTGCGGTAGCACAAGTTTGCGGTCTGAGAAAAATGGACATGTTCACAGAACTATACATTCACAGTGGTGGCAGGTGACAGAAAAAGAAAGTCAGTGAATCATTTGTTCACGGTAATGATAAATTTGTGGTATAGAAGTGACTTCAAACCCACGAATATAAAACTTCAACGGAAAAATTGTGATTTACAGTGTAAAGAGATGTATTTTTCACTCCAGTTGTCACATCCTATATTCAGTCTTTTCAAAGTATCAAGACAAAGACTTTTAAACCCACCTGAGGAAGATGTAGAGTGGAGCACTGGTGCTGGTCTCCACGTCCTGGATGCTCCTGAGGTCCAGTGAGAAGCAGAAGTGATGTGCAGCAGGAGGGATGGACACGTACGGCTGGGACGTGGTGACAGAGCTGGGGCGAGAGTCTGCTACTGGAGGCTTGGCTGCAGTGGCAGGGGAATACATATGACTGGATGTGACTTAGGGAAGTCTTCAGCACCGAGACTGGACATGTCCTACATATTACATCTAATTACACACACACACATACACAACTAGCAGGATCTAGATACACCTCAAATATGCTCAAGCCTCATCATCAGTGTGCAAGCACATTTAACCCTTGAAAGACGGAGATCAGACACTAAACTGACACTAGACTGAAGAGCATATACAAACATATCTCAATCTATTTAAGTTACAGTTAGACTAGATAGATCATTACCTTGTGTGCTTAAAGGATGGGTTGGCTCTGGCAGTTTTGGGTCCTCTGTAGGTTTACCATGTTCACCAGCTGTCCTGGTTTCACCTTGTTCTCTGGCTTCCCTCTTGCTCCCATCCTCCCCCAAACTGCTTAGGCCTTGCTCTGTCCCCTGTGTATCACTGGGAAGCCAAGACAAATTGTCAGACACAAAAAAGCTTGGCTTTTACTAACTTTTAGTATCAATCATGACATTAACTTGTTCAATAGCACGAATGGAATGCCAAATAGTTCAGTTCAATTTCAACAAACAAACTTTCTACTGACCTTGATGGGCTAACAGGTGGAGAGGGTGGCAGCCTCTGGGGTGGGGTGTGCCCCTGGGGAGGGGGTGGGGGCCGCTCCTCTGGGGGTGGCGTTTGTGGTCTCTTGTCAGACACCCGTGTCTCACGTGGCTGGCTGGGTGTAATAGGGTGCTCCTTTGCCGGAGAAGTGGAGTCAGTCGGCTGGAAACAAACATGCACACAACACAATGTAGGAACATCTTGTACACTTATGACACTGGCTGATATGTCCCTAACTTCATATTGTACACTGGACTTGGTACTGCATGAAGTTAAAATGTAATGTATTTTTCAGGATTCTACCATGGTGTTTATACTAAAATAGCATATCAAGAACCCAGAATTCCAACTCTGCATTAAACATAATATACCTATTTGAAAGTAAATTTGATGTGTTACTGTTTACATGGTATGGAGGAAGATTTAAGTATCTCTGTATGCATTTGTACTTCTATGGTAATGTTACCTGAGAGGGTGGTCCACTCCCAGTGTCCTGCCGAAGTGTTATGGACACCCCCACACTGGGGACCATGTCACCCCCAGTGGGGGGTAGCTGCTGTTTGACCCTGTTGGGGGGGTTCAGGACGAAGGACCCCTCCACGCTGGCTGGCTTGTCCATCTGGTCTGAGGCTGACTTGAGCAGGGTGTTGAGGGGGACCTCTGTACTGCCCAGGGAGTGGTCTCCACAACACAGGTGGATCTGCAGCAAGGGAAGGCTCACTGTTAGTATCATCACCAAGTGTTCTCTGTCACCCAGGATTTTCTGCCACACTTTTTCTTGTTCATATGAAGCTATGTCTATATCAGTATGACCATGGAGTTAAAAAAGAGAAACCTCCTTGGTATGACTATATTGTTAACACAGTCTACACGACTGCAGTGTTCTAGCCAGTCAAATTTTTTTCTGTCATCTCATTTTTGTTTGATGTAAGGCCATGTTGATTTGATTATATGGATGACATCCGCGCGCGCATGAATTTTCGACCGTTTCCAAAAAAAAAAAAGTTTTCAACCATACTGTAAATTGTGCAAAAAAGTTGCTAAATGAGCAAAAATATACCATAAGTTGCAAGGAAAACATTTAGAAACGATACCAATGTCGTAGAATGCCAAAATCAAATGAAAAAAGACAAAAATGTAAAGAAATGAATTCGAAGAGTAGATTATTCGCCATAACATATTCTGTGCCATTTGTTCAACCTTCATGACCACGTAGATTTCATAGTGAAAGCAACTTTTTTTTTTGCAAAACTTTTTTTTTATTCGCACGCGCGCATCAGTTTTGGGGCTCCCGGAGGATGTCATCCATATAATCAAATCAACATGGCCTAAACATCACATTGCAACAATCCTTGGGGGGAAGAAAATTTTGAAATCTTAACCCACTGAAATGTTATTTACTGCATTTTGAGGGGCAAGTTTTGCTGGTAGACTAAGTTTAGTTTAATGACATCTCTCGCAAAGATGGAAGATTGTGCAAAATTTTTGTCTGACATAAGCAACAAAATTCCACCAAATGACAGAAAGATGGATGCTGGCTACAACAGTGCATTACAGTATTATGTCACAAGAATGTTACTTTCCTAAGACCTGCATATATTTTCTTTATTTTGGAATATAGACACATGACAAATTGACCTGTAGTCCAGGCTGAGCGGCCAGGAAGAGCCTGAGAACCTGCACACTGCTGCGCACACGGACAGACGCACGCTCCGCCGGGAAGTCAGGGTTCAGCAGGTTGTGGAAGGACTCGTTGGTGACATCGTTACCCAGGAGGGAGTAGTAAAAGAAGAACCCACTGCCTCTTGAGGGGAGCGGCATCGACATCGGAACAAGCTGCAAGATAGTTGTAAAAATGATAAGATTCAGCACAGAGCATCCCGATTGATGATAAATACTTGCTCTTGTATTGCATTACAATGAATCTATTGAATTTATCTCTACAAGTGAGGTACTAATATAATGGCTCTTATGAGAATAACTAAAGGCTGCTGCTAGCCTTCCACCTACTGACTTAGACTGGAACTACAGCAGACAATCACAAAGGCATAGCTGAAAACCAATATTAAGATAGCTCATTACAAGTTACACTCTG
The DNA here is from genome assembly GCF_001625305.1 of Branchiostoma belcheri. Lineage (NCBI taxonomy): Eukaryota > Metazoa > Chordata > Leptocardii > Amphioxiformes > Branchiostomatidae > Branchiostoma > Branchiostoma belcheri. Next base: position 787,165 of record NW_017802614.1, on the reverse strand, counting down.
GTGTTTCATACAGCAGTTTAAAATGGGAATGTCAATACCTGACTGCCATTGTGCTCTTTCATATTACAAATTTTTGACAGAGTTACAAAGTTATGACAATGAGCAAAAAAGGGCATGTCAAGCCCTGTAAAGGCCCCTACAGTCAGTCTTCCTTCAAATTTGATGTGTCCATCAACCCCTGAAATATCTCAGGCATGTTCAAAGTAATCAAAGAACAGAATGCTTTGTTTACCTTAGACTAAACTGTTCAGGCAGAGCATACCACTGATGCCATTGAGGTGTGTAGTTTACTGCTGAAGTATTTGCTAACTCTTCATGGCAGCTAAATGACATACTTTGTCCTAGTAAGGTCAGTGGTGAAAATTGCCTCTGGGTTGGGTCAAACAAAACTACCCTGTAGTTCTTGCCCATCTTGATAGGAGGAGATGCTGATCAAACAAAACCCAACCATTAACCTAAAAATCATTGTGTTTTCTCTACCCTAAGTGAGGTTCTAAACACCCTAGTTAGTGTTTTAACTTATTTGTTTACAATCTATATGTATGCAGCATGCAGAATTTCCTCAGAACCTCAGATCACCAATGGTTCTCCAGACATTTTTGTCTGGCCAGGTTAGCATGCTACTTCCTTTATGGCACTAACAGTTCACTGCAGTGTTTCCGCCAGAGGGCCGTCCACCCATCATATGACGGCCTGGTGTCGTTTTGGACGGCCTGAACTCGGACAGAGGCCGTCGTCTTAAAAAATTTCGAGACTCGGAAAAATCAGAGAAATTGACAGTCTTTGTTTTGTTGCTGTAGACGAGGACGCCGTCCAAGGCAAGAAAGACACACGTTGTTTGTTTTGCTATTGTTATCATGCTGACGAACAATTGATGCCGGCGCCTTTCGCATACGTTAATCTCATTAAAACCCGTTTTTCAAGTCTCCATCCGGTAAAATGTTGCATGAAAATCCACGCCGCAGTTTGCTATCCACGCCGCGGTGCGCTAACACTTCCGGCTTGCTTGAATACGTGAAAGGCACCACAAATCGGCATATGGATGCATACATTCTCCCAAAAAATTCTTCATAATGAATTTCTTTAATGGGTTGTTATTAATTAGCGGTAGAAACACCGTAGAAAGTAGCGTAGTGTAACTCTCTTCGCCAACAAACAAATTCTACAGCTATGCCGGCAAAGATGGCTCTATCCAATCAGAGCGCAGGTCATATGAGGTCAACCAATCAGAGCGTAGAGTTCACGCTGCTACTTACATGTTAATGACAAAATGGCGCGTATTTCCTTCTCCGGCGAGGTTGAGAATGCGTGCTGCAAGTTTATTTTTCCGGCGATTTTCTGACTTTTAACGACAATTTTTCGCACGCTACGATCACGCTACCATTTGACACTGTACTGGAGACAACAGATGAGTGATCATTTTACAATCAAGGAGCATTTTTGTTGAATGAAACAGCAATGAAAGCTACGATACAGCCAATTATTTTTCAAAATTTGTCTCGTGTATGAGAGATAAGATGACATTTGTTTACATGTTTTGATGTATTTTTGGCTTGATATTAACTAGTAATTCGTAGCGGAAATGTACGGAATAAGTACGAGTACGAACGAAGCAAGGCTCTTCACTATTAAAAATCCGGCTAGCGCGGGCGCTACCGGAGGTTATAATTAAATGATGCCGATGTTTGGAGTTTTGCAGCAGAGTTTTGCAACAGTATAATTTCCTGACGATACGTTTGCCATCTGTAACTGTGTTTTTATGTCAATACAAAAAAAAATGTGGAATGCTTGTGGACAGTTTCAACTTGTAAACAAGTGTAAACAAATGCCCCGCCCCCTCAGTTAATTTTCGCGACGTGTTCCCTAAGTTAATTCATTTTCGCGACCCGGCCCTTCCCAACTGGACGGCCTCTCAGCTGCAGTCTGGCGGAAACACTGGTTCACTGACCCTCAGGTAGCACCATGAGCCCTTCCCCCTTCCTATTACCCACTTTGAATACACCTACATGTATGTGTACAGAAATAAACTTGGCTGATGCAATGTTTTTCAGAAGGAATATTAATATTAGGGCTGTTCATGGTTACTGTAATGAAATGTAAACGATACTAGCCATAAATACCTGAGGCAAGTTGGAGGCAAATGCCACGGTGACAGAGAGTACGAAGTGTTGAGTACACCTGTCTGCCGGGCCGATCTGGTAGTACCCCTCCTCCTCATTCAGCTGTGCCTTCAGGGTGCGCGGGTCAATGTCTGAACCAGAGGTGGTAGAAGGAGAGGGGGCTGTAAAGTAAAACTCACAGTCTGCTTGGCCACTCCAAATGTTTGTATCACTGGGTATAATCAAATTACTTTTTTTCTTCATAACTTTCACCCTTCCCATGCCCACTGACCGTCCCCTCCTAAATGTATGACTGAAATATGATGCTCTGATGCTACTACTGTGTTTGTAGTTCACCATAATGGTTTCTACTTATTTTATTGATTTTAGAAGATTCTTTTTTCATTTGCTCTCAAACTTTGCAACTAACTTTTTAAGACAAACTGGTATATATATATACATTGTAATATGGCAAAATTATCAAACTTTCAGCTGCTGGAAAAAATTGTATTTTCCAAGCTGCAGAGGACAATTTTCAGAATTTGAGGGGACAACAATACTTTAATACTTTAAGTGCCCAGGAAGCAAAATTAACTTTCACATACATGTGCATGCAGAATTGAGGAAATGACATGCTAAAATTTAAATTTGGATGGACATGGATGGATGATAAACCATGTCTAAACTCTAGTAGTAGTCTTATAGAGCATAATGAAGAAACTGTGTAATACTTTTTAGTAGGTATTGCTATACATTCCGAGAATATTGCATCACTGCGTTGACATCATATAGCCAGCCCACACCCACTTGAACACAAAATCTTTCTACACCAAACTTAACCTTCAAGGGAACAATTCACAAAGTCAAGGTTGTTCTTTCCATAGACTCCATGGCACCAACAATTTTCTAAACTCAAACTTCTATTCTGAAGAGTCAAGACCATGTATATGTGTTGACGTCATATGACCAACCCAAGCACACTTGAACACTAAATCTATTTTTACCAGCAACACGTCCACAGGCTAAGCTCTTACCATCTCTTGGAGGAGCATCCTTAGCTCTGAAGGAGCTGTCTTTTTTGTCCACACTGTCTGTCTCTATAGAGATGCTGGCCCTGATCTCAGGCTTGTATCTGCTGTACTTGGAACTCAGTAGGCTGTACCATCGAGGGCTTGGTGTCTGTGGGAAGTCAAATCCATGCAGTCATTATTAGTGTGTACACTTGTGTTACATCTCAAATTTTCTTACATTCTCGGTGAAAAAAATGCTTGGTTCATCATAGACAGGGCCACTAACCACTGACTACACACACTATTGACAACTAGTTTGAACTTGTACCTTGTATCAGGTACATAATGTACCTACCGGATCATCCTGCTTGGCTTGTCTAATGTCTATGATGACATATCCAACAGCCTCTTTAGCAGATGTTAGAGTGTCCACAGCATAGCACTGGAGCTTGATAGGAGTTCTCTGTAACCTGGACCAATGGCAAGACATGTCACCAGAGTGGGGTATATAATATATTCTAGTTCTTTAATATCAAAGCAATTTTTACCCTTAGGACAAAAGTAGGACTATGTCACACACATTGATAGGAAACTTGGTTGTGGTTAAACACATTCGATATTTACCAACCTGATGAAATTATTCACAGATGTCATAAAAAAATCTCAAAATGCCAAATCATGAGATTAAAGAGTGATGTTCTGCAATTTATGAATATGTGACTGATGCCATTGACGGAATCAGCAGCCCTCATTTGATATGGATAATAACATCATAACATCAGGCCAGTCAAAAAGTGTGGTCATTTAGGATAGCTTGTTTGTACCAATGTGTTAATTGATGTGAGAACTTAAACAACTAACTTAGTTAGATAAGAGTAGGATTTGGTTACTATGACCAGTTATTATCCACTGAATAATCCACCTTTACTCCCTCTGTGCTTTATTTTGTGATAATAAGGAGGTTAGTCCCTTTCTATACCCATAGGACTAAGGAGGTTAAAAATGTTAGATAATTTATTTATTTTGATAGGATGGTGCTGGGAAAAAAAATCACCTGTGTTGGTGCAGTGACTTTTTGTTGAGTTCCCAGGCCAATTCGGTGTTCAGGTCAGGAGTCTCAGTATGATCGACTGGATCCGTGGAAAGTAGCTCTCCGTCAAACTTGGCCTCGACAACAATCTGGTGCCGTGAACGCTTTGGAAACTTACGACCTGTTCATGATCAATACATCACGAAAACAGAGATTGTTATGATAATGAAGGCAAAAAAATTGCTTCTCACAAACCCCGGAAGTAGGGTCAAAATAATGCACTATGACGCAAAAGAAGTTATGAATACGGATGTAAAAGTATATAAACATCTTTTCTCACCCTCGAGGATACCTAAGACGACAAGAAACTGGTCTTTAACCATTGTTTTTCAGCGTTTTCTGTCGTCTTTTCATAGCTGAAAGTTTGAAACCGCCGCCATGTTTGTCCGTTTGCGCAGGCCCAGAAGGCCGGAAGTGACGTCAGGGCCGCCATCTTACCGGAAACTGGGCCCGATCAGACTATGTGACGTCACGAGCTGGTTTGGAACACGGAGGAGTTTGGCGCCCAGGTATTCAAATCACAAACTATATTTTCTGTTTTGGATCTACCCGATTTTGCCTGTTTCTTGTGCTTTATTCTCCTGTTGAGCTCCGCACACCAGCCTCTGTTGCTATGTTATGAGAAAACATCCCGCCCATCGGCTTGGCGACGGGAATTCACCTGCCATGCGCAGGGAAGAACTGACCCGACAGGCTGCACTGTTTACCGCCTTGATCAGCTAACCCAGGTCCTGTCCAAGAAAACGTACCAAAAGCACGCTTTGCAACCAGTTTGGCATGTAATCGCCAACAGGTTTGGTTCATGCATTTCTTATGTAGAATGTGGACAAACGGCGTGTTGTTTTATGCTCAGATAATGCCATAAAGGGGCCTAAAATAATGTCGGGTTTTGTTGGTCCGCCACTGGGCAACCGGTTTCGAAAATGGTTCCTGACACCCAGTTATATTTCCTGCTCCTTTCTACCTTAATATTAACGACATTCTTCCCTTCTCCACAGGAATAACAGGGCATAGAACATCCTAGATTCTATCGGAAGGCTCCATGTCGCAATATTTGCTACCAAGAATGGGGAGAAACGCCATAAGATAACGCAGTGTTCAAGAGGAAAATAATCTCTGGGCCGCACCGCTGTAGTGCACAAGGCTTGTTGGAGAAAAGGTCGAGGGCCAAGAGGAAGATTTATTTGCGGGGTGCTGCTGGCCGGCATCGGGACAAATAAGCTAAAAAGCTAATCAGTTGCCTAGCGTCATTTCTAGGATCGTGCTTTTCTATGTGTGGCCATGCACAAGAGGATGGATCATGATCGGGACAGAATCGCTGCTGACAGAAAGCAGTCGAAGTCGAGTGGGCGCAGCGGTCGTACCCACAACCCTTCCAACTCTGGGGTGCTCATGGTAGGGCCCAACTTCAGAGTCGGCAAGAAAATTGGATGTGGAAATTTTGGAGAATTAAGATTAGGTGAGAAATCCTGCCATATATATTTCCTCTTTTTGACTTGTGTGAATTATGTTCAACTGTTTGTCTTTTTGTGGTTGATTTGGCAATGACTCATGTGCACAAGCTTTGTCTGGTGATGTAGATAAGAAAAAATGAAATATAAACACTCAGCTGACAATTTGGGTGTGATATTTCTCCACAGGAAAGAACTTGTACAACAATGAGCATGTGGCCATCAAGCTGGTAAGGATTGTTTGCTGTTCAGCCATTTTTGTGTTATGGAATTTTGGCAGTGGCCATTTTGCTCTTGTACTGCCATTGTTATTTGCTGACCATTGTTTGCTTACCTAATGGTTGCCAATAGCTGCGTCCTCGCATCCTTTTTTTTACATGCTTAATTCATTTTTTTCTCAGGAACCAATGAAATCCAGAGCACCACAGTTGCATCTGGAATATAGGTTTTACAAGGCACTCGGCCAAGCCGGTAAGTGTGTACAGTTATGAAGATGTGTCTTTCAAATGTTAAAGTTATCTATTGCATCAGACATACAGATGTATCTCACTCGTTTGTTCTTCTAACAGGTGCTATAATCTCTGATTGTTATTGATGTTATGGCCATTGCTTGATGATATACCCTGTGTAGGAGGCTTAAGGTTTGTCCCTCCAATGGGGTGGGTACATGTAAGCTCTTGTCAAGCCAAAGTGACTGGTCCCAAAGGCTTCTATGTATTTATTCCTGCCTTGTGGCTTTGACTGTGAAGTCTTGTTTATCTTGGCCCCACTATTGGATATAGGAGATAGGGAATAGAGAGAAAGTGCAGTCAATGAAACTGGTCTAAAAATGTTGTTGGTTTACCGTTACCATTTTTTGTTGTTGCAAAATTACGTAGTAGTAGTAGGCACATTAAATCAATAAATGAAACAATGTGAAAGAAACAACCAACAATATTCTGACTGTCATCAGTGAAACTGGTTTGATATTTGCATGCACATTTCAGTTGTATCACGATGGTAACAGTTTTGCGTCATATATCGCAATAAGCAGCTGTTTGTCCACCCGCCGGGAAAGTGGGACAATTAATGTGCACAGTCATGGGTGTGGCTGGGGGGCAAAGTTCAACCATCAAATGTCTCCATGTTGTTTCAACTGACCACCATGTTAGCCCTTATAGCCGGTCTATGCTAAGAATGAAGGGTGTTGGTTACAATATGCTTGATTGTTAGTGACATACCAGCTTTGCCGTGATGATTTTTAAGAACATTTTGCACTGTTTTCGTGACGTTTTTCCCCAGTAGTGCCTCTGTTTGTGGCAGTGTTCCGCATGTGTGCATTTTGCCCAGGGCCATTAGTAAAGTAACGTTACTCACATAATAGAAGGGTTATTTGTAAGTTGTAACATAGTTCTAATTGCTGTCACTGTTTACTTAAAAATTACATTTTTTTTGCAGTAAAATTTTTTCACTGTCTTGACAGGATTGAAGAAACAAAGTTGCCCCCCTCCCCATCCCTGTCTTAATGTTACCTGATATGACATTCTTTGATGCTATTCTTTGCAAGCCATGTTTGTTATAGATTTTCTTTCTTTCTTGTTTTACTGTAATGTATAACATTACTGGTTATGTTCATGCATTATGGGCATGTGTTGTACATGCTGCATAAAATTTGCCTAGTGCATTGGTGGAACTTGCTCTATTATACAACATGTATCTGGGTTAGAAAAGCAGGTTTGTCAAACTTGTTCATCTCTGTAGTGCAAGCATCTGAAAGCCCGCAAGATAGGAACATCAGACTATAAATCGGATAGTGAGTAAGTGAGTAGTGATGTCCTGTTCGTGATGTAGCAATGCTGGCAATGCTGTGAATGTATTGCCTGTATCTGTGCAACCTCTGAGTCTATGGTACTATTCTTGTGGAGGTATTTTAACAGGAAATACATTCTTACAGTTGGATGGATAACAAGGTCAGGGGTCAGGTCCAGTCAGCTGTTGATAAGTGACCACTTAAGACTTAGCCAGGCTGCTTTTGTGTTACAAGATCCTCTGGAAGTTACAGACCCTCCCATGTTCAGCTCCAGCTGTACAAGTGTATGACTTGCATTTCAGGGAGTCTGAAGTACACATTGCAGGGCTGGAAATACTGGGTGCATAGGCACTTTTGTACACAAAAAATTTGAGCAGTGAGTTTTTTGCACCTTGACATTTGTGTAGATTACACACAGTTATTGTACACTGGTTTGCACCATATTCTTGAAACTGAAGTGTAAAAGAAAATAAGAAAACCTTTATCATACATGTATTATCTGTTAAAAATTCTGAAGTTAGCTTAGGAATTTCAGATTCAATATTTCACCCGTATATGTATATATTTCACCCGTGTACCTATTCCCGAAAATGAATTTCAAGCCCTGTATTATAATCTGCATTCACGCTGTTACCCCAGACCTTCCCTCTTAAGTCAAGAGGAAAGAAAGACGCAGATTGAAATGCAACACTCTCAACTAGACAAGGAAAGTGAGCGTGGGAAGCAGGCACACAAGTAGACCCTATAAAAACCTGTAATGAAATGGCACTGGATTCTGAGGAAAAGCCAGGGAGATTCTTACTCACACTGCATGTTTTTTGCATGGGTGCCTTTCTTATTGCCTCTTGCGTACAGGAATTGTACCCTAGTTTTTACTATTATTACCCCAAGTGTCAAGGGACTTGTTATGTCACCCACATCTTTGTCCCTGCTATGATCTACAGCTGTTACATCATTCTAACATCTAACCCACTTACAAACACGTGTGATATCCCATTTTATTTACATCATCACGGGCCTTAAGAGCATTCTAGACCACCTGTTTGCTAGCCATTCTTCTATTTGTTCTAACCTGTTTCCATTGATACAGCAGTGTTTAACCAAGCCCTCTTTGCAAATGCTGCCAACATAGAATTTCATTGATTTCGGGCAGTGTTGTAAGGTGCAGGGTAAACATCTTACTTAGCAAACCTCTGCTTGACCAGATTTAGCACAGTGGGCCTGGGGCAACACAGGACATTAGATAACTCGACACATTTTGAAACACTTGGCCACTGTGATCTCTAGTTACTAGGTTATGGTATCTTCCCTGTTTGACCTGGTTAATGATAACCACACCCGAAATGCCCCCCACCCCTCCCGATTTGGAGTTGACCACAAATTCAAACCTAGCAAATGGTTAAAAAGGTTCAGTGGTAAAACTAGGAACGCTAGTAAAAACCTGTAATTTACACACCCAGACTTCAATGCCTGTCTGGAACACCTGTTTGGACACGAAAGGTTTTAGAATTGCGTACATGTACTTAAATGGGGAACATGCATATACATAGTAATCATTGCATGGGCTGACCATGCCAACCATCGGTCCATGCAAGAATGTCCTTCCATCTACAGAATCATTACTGTCAATCTTGAAATTGTCATGCTGGTTTTTATTTCTTATATCTCTCTACCCAAATTTGTGACACCACGAATATGCTTTTCCAATGTATTATAATTACTACAGTACACTACAACAGAATTGTTTCAACTACAAACTTAAAACACTGGCAAAATGTCCTTTTTCCCTTCTACCGTGAAATGTGACCCTGTGAAAATGAATGATTTTACAGTATGTACAGAAGATATAGAAGTACATAATTCTCATCAATTATCTGCCATCTCCAAGCATGTTCATGCTGGTAGTATAGTTAAATCAATAAAGCATAGATAACAAGGAAATTCATTACGGATGAAAATTACAGGCTCATTTTACAGCCCTGCTGAACTTGATGATGTAAACATTCACGTCTCTAGTTTCAAAGTCAGTTCATCCATGATTAGCGTTCTCAGAAGTATTTTGTAGCTACACGTATTTGTTTCACTATAATTATCCAACAGGTAAGCATTATCATTCAGGCAGTCTCTGATGAGTATAGAAATGTTACCTTCAGTTGCACATGTATCGTACACTGGCAAATGCATACTGTAAATCACTATTTTTTGCAGAAATTTTATATTAATGGTTTTCGGGGTCACCTATGTACCACGATCTTATCATTACCGTGAACAAATAATTTGCAGACTTCCTTTCTTCTGCACCTGCCGCCACTGCGAACATTTAGTTCCTCAAACATGTCCATCATTTTTCTCAGACCACAAAATTGTTACTGCGAAAATAAAGTGATTTACAGTATCCAAGGCTTAAGTTTTTTGCTGCAACTGTGTAACACTTTACTGGATGTGCAAGACTGTAAATTCCTCCATTTCTTGACCTTATGTATCCTGAAGGCTTATGTGTGGGGAGGGCCTGTTTGTTCTGGGTGGCTGGGTGGAATGTTAGGCTGTTCTCTATAAAGCAGTAACCAACAGTTTAAAGTAGGCCAGTGGAGGCTATTCCTGGCAGTTCTGTCAGGAAAATTTATCATTTCCCTTTTTAAACTGTGTGTGGAGCGTCTAATGATCACAGAATGTTGGTCTAACTCTAAGGGAATGTTGACCACATTATGTACAACACTGGACATTCGAATGTACTCTTGCTCCTCTCCCTGGGTCAGTCTGATGTCTTTCTGTCACCCACTGGAGGCTTTATCTCTTCTTTATCCCCATGTAAATGAATGTGAAGTCAAATGAGAGCAAAGGTACAGCACATTACTACAGAAAAGCTGACTTCTTGGCATGCTGCTACTTGTACGGCATGACCAGACAAATTACCCAGATGGCATCTGAACCATTTTGATTAGTCGGCCCATCGAAAGAAGCAGAAAATATTAAGAATGTTAAGAATGTTAATATTAAGAATATTAAGGACAAACATGGATACAAACTACGTCATGTACACTCACTGTAGTTTGACCAGTCCTGATATGGCCTTGATTGTATAGCAGACAATAAATGGAAAAATGGTGGTTGCCAGATCGGGCCAGTTTACCATGATTGGTGCTTCCACATGCCCATGAATCTGTGTTGGTACAGTGTAGGATTCATTTGAAGAAGGGTTTTTTACTGCACATTGCAACACAAAAAAGACTTTGTATATGTCAAATTCTTTGTGTTGGAAAATGTAGCCATAAATTGCATAAAGTGCTACTTCGTAATGCCGTTGTAAATCCTCTTTAACCAGTGGGACCTTATGGCCAGCCTTCACTCCAGGTGTGTAAAGCCAACAAATATCCGTGATCTGCTTCTGTAGGTTACATAACAACTTACCTGGCAGTGCATGACTTAAATCCAATAGAAAGGTATGGTGCTGACATGAGTAATTGATTCAACAATGTAATAGATATAAAGATACTACACCTCACCATAAACTTATTCACACGCATTTTTTTACTATATGTGTATAACCATAAATGAGGCTTGGAGATACATTGTATTTCATTGTTGCCCAGACCAGTGTGTGTTGATAGCAAGACTGACAAGTGTGTTGACCTGTCATTGTGTCTCAGTCTTCAGTGGTTTAGTTTGGCCTTGTCTCTGGCACACTTTCTGTTATGTTAGGTTTGTATTATATTACAACTTTTGTATTATATTGGCCTTCCAACTTATTTCCTCATAGCATTATAGTTTATACAGCCCTTGTGTTATTTAGAAAGGGACCACCCAAATTCATCTACAGTAGATGTTTTCCTTTCCTCTTTGCTTCTTTTCTTTGACATTTTATGATTTTGTATGTCGAAGCAGGGAGTCATTATGAGAAAAATCTATAGTATGATGCATGCTAGTCATTGGCAGTAAACAGCGAAGCCAAACGATCATGGTATTGTTTTGGCCTGCCAAAATGCTATCTGGTCATTAGACTCATCAACATGGTTAGGATTAGCATTTTTGTATATGACTTTGTACATGTAATACAGTATGCATGTATACCCTCAGCTGTCAATGTAAACAACAGCGAAGCCAAACGATCATGGTATTGTTTGGGCCTGCCAAAATGCTATCTGGTCATTAGACTCATCAACATGGTTAGGATTAGCATTTTATAGCATTATTGAAATTACAGATTGAAGTTGCCGCATTAATGATGCAGCATGCATAATCATAATGTATGGCAGCAGTATGGAGGTATGAAATGTTGTACTGAAGGTTAATTTTTATATACAATATACACTGATAATTGTAGCCCATCAGAAGAAAAACATCCAGTTGCTTGATGACATTAGAGAAAAATGGACATGTTCGCAGAACTGTACGCTGCCAGTGGCGGCAAGTGCAGCAAAAAGAAAGTCGGCAATTCATTTGTTCATGGTAGTGAAAAGTCTTCGGTACAGAAGTGGCCACGAAAATATGTGCAAATATAAAAGTACCAGGAAAAATTTGTGATTTACAGTATTTTGGAAGGGAGAATCAGCTGGGCAGCCTCTCCTGCACATTGCTTGTCACTGAGCTAATTAGCATGCCGGGCAAGGTGACCCTGCAGATTCAGCTGGCTCCATGCACATAGTGTGAGCACGTATGTATGGTATAATACGATTAATATCATGTCATCTTCCAGAATGATAGACATTCAAGAAAAATATTATCATGATACTCAACCTTGATCTAAATTTGAATTATTGTTTTTTTTTTCTAACATATCCTATACTTCATTGTGATATATACTGTGAAGATCATGCATGGGTAGGGCTAACCTGAGAGCAAGCAATGGATACAGAATGGTTGGCTGTTACTATGTTTCGGACTTTCGGTCATTCCTCAACCTGGTCACTACTTTAGATTACTGATGTGAAGCAATAGACAGTGTCAAACTGTGCAATAAACAAGGACATAAAAGACCTGCACAGAGAAGAACATCCATTTTAGGAGGTACATAAAACATTGCTCGTGGAAAAATGAGCAGTTTGGTGAGATGGGAGCACCAAGGGTTTGGTAATAAACTCACCCTAAAACCTTCTTGATAGGCCCTTAATAGGGCATGCACTGCATGTATAAAATGTGGCATTAGCTTCAAAGCCGTGTTCTGTCTTGGCAGTCCATTAGCACACGGTTAGGTGGTTGTTTTCATATTTCTATAGGGAGACATGGAAATGCGCTGTGTTGTTTTGAGATCAGAATATTTTTGTTGCACTTTTAGTGCTCTGGAAGAACTCTTAATCCTTGAGGAGATAGAAGGGTTAGTATGTGCAACCTAAACAAGTACATAAGCATATCTCTGGAGTCTTACATGTAGCTTTCAGTACTACCGGTAGTGGATCTGAATGATGTTTGCTTCCTTTTACAAAAATGTAATGTAATTTCCATGCATAGTTCTAATTTTGTGTGAAGCAACCATGATTTATTTTATTATTGACATTATGGTGAGGTAAACATGAAGCCATTGGTCATAATAACTAAGGGTTTTCTGCACCTTAGTTCCTCCTGTGCCGAGTCTTGACGTCCATTGAAATGTGATTATCTCATGTAGGTAATGTTAACTCAATAGAGGAGTTTACGTCACTGTGTACCAGACACGACAAAACACAATTCACTGATTGAATGAATAGCCAAGGATACCACGCCTAGGTTAACATGTTGTACGATTATTCTCTCTTGTTTTTCATCGTCCTGGCAACCAAACAAAGGCCGCACGTCCAGGTGACCAGTCTCCGCCCCATATCCCTTACCTGTCCTGTACACAGGTCTCAGGTCAGGTTGTTCCACACACAGAATGAAACTGTGACCTTGTTGTTGTCCTCGGAGGTGAACCAACACTCAGCGACAATCTAAGGTGGCAAGGCCATGTTGTAATGGGCTGAGAGTACCCGGTCATTATTCCAAATACATGTCCTGAAAGGAACGTGTTTTCATGAAGATTTCATTTAAAGTCAGACGTCAGTCAAAAATCAAACCTGTCAAGACAGAAATTATTTATGAACCATGTTTGTGCATATTAATCCAACACTGTCAAACTGCTGGGTTCAAATTTGTGTTGGTTAAATACAAGCAGATGAAAGTACATTTACTACATTGGTGTAGAAGTGTATACATTTTGTACATAGACGGTCTTTAGTCAAATGCCATGGTGGGAAATGTATATTTGTGAGCTTTTCTCTGATGCAGACAGATCCAGAGCAGTGCCTTTGTATATTTCTTACCTGTACTGTTTCCTGTTTGTATTATGTTACTTGGGGTGAACAGAACGGACAAATTTACACTTATTCATTACAGAAAAGGAACAGTGAATGTACCGGAGTTAGTAACTTGATTAGTCACTGATTACCTCCATTTGCACAAACTAGTGTGAACCGACTGAACCCGCTATTGTGCAAAGTGCTCAGTAACATTTGTCCACATCTTAAGGCTGGGTCCTTCATTTGACAACACTTAAAGCTACAGGGGGTAAGCAAACAGGCCACTGTAACGTCAACATACCCCTGAACTTCAGTGTGTGCAATTACTTGTTGTGCAGGACAGCAAATATTTCCATATTTAATGATTCATAAGCATAAACAAAGAGTTGTAAATCATGGAAAGTTCAAAACTTTTACATTACAAAACTTCAGATTTTGTCCACTTGTTTGAAGGCCAAGTCTGTTTACAGTTCAGTGTTTTGTATCATATGTGTCAAAAAGATGTGAACTGCCTGTGTTAGAAAGAAATTCAACTCACACCACAAGAGTTGGTGGTAAATACTGGTCAGCATTCTGATTGACCAAAGGGCCATATTTTCTTATATTTTTCTTCGATTGGGGGGGGGGGATCAGTTACACACAAAATACATGTATTAAGTTAGGGTATATGTATTTAATAAATTAGTGTTTAATCCATCCCTCTACTGAGATGATTTTATATTTGTCCCTTTCCTTATATGCATGGTACATAATTGTAGTCCATGTACAGTGTTCGAAATACCCGTCTGCAGTCTGCAATTTGCAGATAGATTTTCAAGATTGCAGAAGAAAAAATCTTACAATCTGCAATTTTGCAGAAGGAAAAAATAGGCTCCGGATTCAATAGTTTTCAATTAGCAAAGTAGCGGCGCTGTGAATAGATCGAAAACCTGCGCCGCACGAACCTGCCGGCGTTTTCCAGCAGACTGTAATGGTCCCATATAAGGGAATTTGGGGTCAAAGTTGAACGATTTTGACAAGGCGACGAAAGGCGACGATAACCAAATATGGGCACTCGCCATTTCCCGATGTTAGATTTCGTCTCCCGGGAGGACCCGACAACTGCCTCGGCAATTTTCGGCAGCTTTCGCTGAGCATTTCCCAGCAGGCAACACGGCAAAGGAAACATGGCTCCTCCGAAAAACCACACTCGCCTCGGCGTTAATTTGCCGAAATTTCGATGTTTTTCCTTGGTATTTTGCACGATTCAAGCAAAGAAAACAAGTTGATCACATGAACAAAAGAGAAATACAGCACTGGGAACCTAATGGTCCGTTTTGTTGGGCGGTAATTTCTCATTTCGAGTGAAAATTTACGTGCATCACATTGTGACCATTAGTGACCATATGGTGTAAAATCAGTGATTTTCGGCTCGATCCGAACCGAGCACGGCCCGTAGACTTGTCCTTTATGATTTCTAGATGACTATCGGTACCAAAATACGGGAAAATATTGTTGCAAAATGAGAGAGACGGAGACTAAGGTAAACTTCTTTTATTTGAAGGCTGGATTTTCATTTTCCTGGCAGGCTTCTTTGTATGTAGTGATCATCAGTTATTCAGTAACAACAAATATGGATTTTTGTTCTGGTCAAAAAAACCGGTCCACCGACGTTTCGTTTTTTTTGGACCGGACCGATAAAATTTTACGGTCCAAACATATTTAAAAGAGTGATATTTTGAAGAATTTGAGTAATGCTACAGATTTACAAAGCTATACCGTTATATATATATATGATGTAAAAATAGTCATTATTGGTTTCAGAAGGTTGTAATATGGGGGTTTGTGTATTTGCAGAAAGTATTTCCAAATTGCAGGACGAAATTTTGACTCTTCTGCAATATTGCAGAGCACTGAAAAAAAGTATTTCGACCACTGATGTATGACTATACAGATTATTCTGTACGAAGTTCTATATGCATCTTAGGATATTGGAGGGTGTCTAATTTTTGGCCTAGAGCCTATTTTTAACCTATCATATTTTCTATTTTATCAAAACTTCCATAGATAATACAAACTGCATGGAAATTATTTTTTCAGTATACTTATCAGTATACGTATACTGAGACATTTCTTAACGATACACATGCATACTAAGACCCTGATGCGGGTGTCACACCACTGTTTGTTGTTAACACCTCTCTCCTCTGCGGGCTGGCCCTGTCCCGGACGCTCCGACTCCTCCATGTTGTCATCCAGGCCCCAAAAGCCGCTGGACTCTGCCCCGCTTCTCGGGGAGGGACGGTACTGTATTCCCCCCATGCCGGTTACCATGGCAACAAGCTTGTAAATCTCACCCCCACCCACAAGATAGACTCTCCCGACCAGCTTGTTTCTGACTACCGCACGTTCTGCCACACGGCGTGGGAACGACTTTTTTGTTCATGACAGCCTTCGTTTCTTTCAGTCCATTGTAAATAAAGCTCTTTATGTTAAGTTTGCAAATTCATTATATATTCTAATTTCTATATACATGTACATACCAGCTGCAGGAACACAGTACAGAATAGTACATCTGCTATGATATACTTACTGCAACCTAGCTTATTTTTTATGTCAGATGATTCCATTTTAGTATTTTTGCATGGATTGCGCTTGAAATGTCTTCTCCTTGATTGTCACTGATGCTTTTATTTTAGATTAATATCTAAACGGTTAGGAGAGACATAACAGTTATGACTAATGCCACTCCCTCCCTCAAACTACACAGCACCTATCCAAAGTAGAAGGTTATTTCATACTTAGCATTTTCCCTTGGATATGTATACAGTGTTCGAAATACCCGTCTGCAGTCTGCAATTTGCAGATAGACTTTCAAGATTGCAGAAGAAAAAATCTTACAATCTGCAATTTTGCAGAAGGAAAAAATAGGCTCCGGATTCAATAGATTTCAATATTAGCAAAGTAGCGGCGCTGTGAATAGATTGAAAACCTGCGCCGCACGAACCTGCCGGCGTTTTCCAGCAGACTGTAATGGTCCCATATAAGGGAATTTGGGGTCAAAGTTGAGCGATTCCGACAAGGCGACGAAAGGCGGCGATAACCAAATATGGGCCCTCGGCATTTTCCGATGTTAGATTTCGTCACCCGGGAGGACCCGACAACTGCCTCGGCAATTTTCAGCAGTTTCCGCCGAGCATTTCCCAGCAGGCAACACGGCAAAGGAAACATGGCTTCTCCGAAGAAGCACACTCGCCTCGGCGATAATTTGCCGAAGTTTCGATGTTTTTCCTTGGTATTTTGCATGATTCAAGGAAAGAAAACAAGTTGATCACATGAACAAAAGAGAAATACAGCACTGGGAACCTAATGGTTCGTTTTGTTAGGCGGTAATTTCTCATTTGGAGTGAAAATTTACGTGCGTCACAATTTGTGACCATGTGGTGTAAAAATTACTAAAATATCAGTGATTTTCGGCTCGATCCGAACCAAACACGGCCCGTAAACTTGTGCTTTGTGATTTCTAGATGACTATCGGTACCGAAAAAACGGGATAATATTGTTGCAAAATGAGAGAGACGGAGACTAAGGTAAACTTCGTTTATTTGAAGGCTGGATTTTGATTTTCCTGGCAGGCTTCCTTGCATGTAGTGACCATCAGTAACAACAAGTATGGATTTTGTTCCGGCCCAAAAAACCGGTCCACCGACGTTTCGGTTTTTTGGACCGGACCGATAAAATTTTACGGTCCGAACATATTTAAAAGAGTGATATTTTGAAGAATTTGAGTAATGCTACAGATTTACAAAGCTATACCGTTTATATATATATGATGTAAAAATAGGCATTATTGGTTTCAGAAGGTTGTAATATGGGGGCTTGTGTATTTGCAGAAAGTATTTCCAAATTGCAGGACGAAATTTTGACTCTTCTGCAATATTGCAGAGCACTGAAAAAAGGTATTTCGACCACTGATGTATGACTATACAGATTATTCTGTACGAAGTTCTATATGCATCTTAGGATATTGGAGGGTGTCTAATTTTTGGCCTAGAGCCTATTTTTAACCTATCATATTTTCTATTTTATCAAAACTTCCATAGATAATACAAACTGCATGGAAATTATTTTTTCAGTATACTTATCAGTATACGTATACTGAGACATTTCTTAACGATACACATGCATACTAAGACCCTGATGCGGGTGTCACACCACTGTTTGTTGTTAACACCTCTCTCCTCTGCGGGCTGGCCCTGTCCCGGACGCTCCGACTCCTCCATGTTGTCATCCAGGCCCCAAAAGCCGCTGGACTCTGCCCCGCTTCTCGGGGAGGGACGGTACTGTATTCCCCCCATGCCGGTTACCATGGCAACAAGCTTGTAAATCTCACCCCCACCCACAAGATAGACTCTCCCGACCAGCTTGTTTCTGACTACCGCACGTTCTGCCACACGGCGTGGGAACGACTTTTTTGTTCATGACAGCCTTCGTTTCTTTCAGTACATTGTAAATAAAGCTCTTTATGTTAAGTTTGCAAATTCATTATATATTCTAATTTCTATATACATGTACATACCAGCTGCAGGAACACAGTACAGAATAGTACATCTGCTGTGATATACTTACTGCAACCTAGCTTATTTTTTATGTCAGATGATTCCATTTTAGTCTTTTTGCATGGATTGCGCTTGAAATATCTCCTCCTTGATTGTCACTGATGCTTTTATTTTAGATTATTATCTAAACTGTTAGGAGAGACATAACAGTTATGACTAATGCCACTCCCTCCCTCAAACTACATAGCACCTATCCAAAGTAGAAGGTTATTTCATACTTAGCATTTTCCCTTGGATATGTATATTATCACAAGTCAATCTAGCATTGATTTTCACACGAAATAAAATAGACTTAATAATTTCCGTGCTGAATGCTGAAAAGTATGTGTTCTATTATATTATGGGAAGCAACTGAGTTGTACATACAAGTATTAGTCATGTCTATTCTCCAAGCAGACTTCGAAAGGTATTTTCTTAATCTGCATAACTCTGTCCTTCTCTGACCTTTTGAAAGACCAAGTTTGTTAAACAACAACCAACCTTAACCGTTCTGCTTGGAGATGAAGTCATGTGCCCTTTTCCACAGCTAGAGGCATGACTCACTGTTACGTGTAGATAGGCAACTCTCACTGTTCCACTACCCTGTCATCTCAAAGTCAAATACTCCACCTGGTTATGGCATGGTCCATCCTGCATTCTTCAAGCCAACTTGCATGATCCCCTCAACTCAAACTAGAAGTTACTGTTTTGTATCCAATTGCAAGTTTGTGGGGTGCAGTTCTTATGAGCCAATTGACCACAGCAGTATGCATTCATATATCATATGGCCACATGAGTAGTTATATGATTACAAAGTACAACCTACTTTCCATGTCAACCTTTTTCTCTTTCAGGCCACACCAGTACATTTTGTTGGTTCTCAGACATATTTTAGTACGAAAAATTCAGAGAGCTGGGAGAAAACAACAACTTGCGTCTCACTACGGACGATCACTTTTAGACTAGAGCCATTTTCTTGTTGATTTTCATGAATATTATTTTGTATCCGAGAACCGACAGATTGAAATGGTATGGCCAAGCTGTAATGATAAATATCTGTTCTTGCTACCATGACTAATGCCCCCCTCCCCCATCTTGTTTTACAGAGGGCATACCTCAGGTCCATTACTTCGGCCCATGTGGCAAGTATAATGCAATGGTCCTGGAGCTGCTGGGACCCAGCCTGGAGGACCTCTTCGATCTCTGTGATAGGCAGTTCACGTTAAAGACTGTTCTCATCATAGCAATTCAGTTGGTGAGTAGTTTTACCTTCCTTTTCATTTAGCTCAGAATGCTTTCCCGCCAAATACCTGCGCCGGTACAGGAAACAGTTCAAAATTACCTGCATTGAACAAGTTTTATGCATTGTGTAGATCATTTGTACTGTATTTTCAATTCATCAAAAAAGAGATGGTAGAAAAAATGGATCACTATGGAAACTGTTTATGTTCCACTGAATGTAAGAGCTGGTGCACTATATGCAAAATACCCATGTATAATTGTATGCCCAAAACAAGTACTGGTGCAGGTCAGGTGCAGGTAGACATCAGAAATATTTTCAGCCCTGCTATTCGACTCTGTTTTCCTTACTTTCAGTGGAATCAAGTGGTGCAGTCGAGAACTAGAGAAGGAGTGTGTGTGTTAATGGCACTTCATTTGGTAGAGCATGATTTCATCTGAACCCTGGCACATGTTCAGCTTTTCAGCACACAGCTATCACCACTTTGTTCTACTAGAGATCACAAAAACAGACCCTTGTCTGTGATGTTGTCTCTGACTGTACAGAACCATCAGTACTTCTGTTCCAGTTCAGCTCCTTCAGCTCCTTTTCATACATTATGTATTTCATGAAATCAAGGACTTCCAGATGGTGCCATCTAATTGGCCCATGTTGTAATAAAACACAATGATGATTGGTGAGCAGACAGTTCTCTACCAATCAAAACCAACAAACTGCATGTAGGCTAAAGCAATGATACTTCAAGTCTTATAATATATGTATACCAGGAGCATGTCGGCAAAACATATTGCACCTGTGTGAAACCCGTAATGTATTGTGCATAGTACTTCGGCAGAACGTCTTATTTGCCTATACCCCCCGTCTGTATTTTCGAAATGTTATGTCAGAGAAGATGTCGTCTGCAACAGGCAAAATTTTAATGCAACGTTGACCAAACATCCAACAAAAATCGTGAAAAATAAGGGTTTTGCACAGGCTCAGTGCGTTCTGCCAATGTGCTTATACCAGCCAGGCTGTATCATTGCAGTGTCCTATCTCTCACCCATCTGCCTACAGTAACCCCCCCCCCCCACCACACACACGTACACCCCTCCTGTGCCTTGACTATAGATGTGCTGATATCAAAGGGATAATTAGATAGGGTGGAATGAGAGGTTTATTTGCCTGCAGTATAATCTGGTAATGCAGTACAGAGAGTATTACTTCACACCAGCAGACTTTATGTCCTCACTGTGATGAGTCTATTAATGACTTCATCCAACTGACTGACCTCAGTAAGGATGACCCTATGTTCACACCAGTAGATAGAGGAATGGATATTTTCTTCCATTCAAATACTGTATTCTTTCATCTAAGAAATATTTGGAGTCGCAGTGAATATACATTTATGATTTCTAAGTTGACTGTATAACTATTATTCTTGCTATATTGCTTTCAGAATGATTGGACATTACATAATTTTACACTTTCAACAATTATCAACTGAGAATCTCAGATAAAAACTACAAGTTTTCCAATGTTTTAGTTGTTTTCTACAAAATGGACTAACAAGTCTTAAGCAATGATGTTGTTTGTTTATTTGTTTGCCCCAGTCTCAAATGCAAGCTGTACATAAAATGCAAGTTGCACATGTACAATGATGATGATTGAATATGACCAAAATTAACATGCATGTTGTTATAGTGTCATCATGTGTGCTGATCCATGTATCAGCTTTTAATCCAGGCACAGCATTACAGGATTATCTCAGTTCCCTCCGCAAAGTATCTAATCCAGCACTGACCTCCATTACGATTACATACCCAGATTACACGGAAAAGAGATGTCATACGGATAAGGAACAAGTGACAACTATCAGCACAGTGAACGTTATTTGCATGTAGACGTTCAGTGGCCAGGTTGATGAAACCGATAACTTCTCCATAGCATAGTACCAAAGTAATTACCCAATGTTTTTTAATGACAAGTAGGCTTTGCATCTTGTACCTGTGCATGTAGTTAATACTGCTTGCCTGTGCATTACTTGTGGAAGCTGTGGAAAGGAGGACGGTTATTTAGCTAGAGATGTGTTCACAGCTCCTTATCGGCCAGCAAGCACATAATAATAATAAAGGTTGTACCAAAAAACATCCTTCTGGCTAGAGCTTTAGCTACAGCCAATATTTCTGTCATGGTGAACTTGTAAGATCTAACACTGTAACAAATTTAAATGTAAGGCTAAGTGGCGCAACCAGAGCAACTTTGCTGTTGTATATGGAGTTAGATAATATCTTCAGTAGCTGTGGAACCACCAGAGTGCTTCTTACAACCTTAACATACAGCCGGTGTGCTATGCAACTGGTATGCTTGGTTAACATGGTTAATGATTCCTTGTCAGTGACACAAACTTCCACAGTGCCTAACCAAGGCATGGTCCAATGCTAATAAAATGTCAGTGTTGTGAAGTTACTTCATGATACAACAACATGCTGCCTGGGGACCAGGGCCTAATGGTGAAATCAGGAAAAACAATCAAAACCATTGCCCCAAGTCTTTATCCTACATGTGTACTTCTGCAAAGCCTGATCTGACTTGTTAGGTTTGGTACAAGTGTTTACCTTAAAAGTCAGGCTATGTAATGGACAAGTATAGTCTTCTAATGCTGCCTCATTTAAGTACTGGTTGCTGCACATTGTGATAACTTTCCTTGTGTTTGCTGCTTGCAGGTCAGTCATGTTTTGAAGGTGCTCCTGTTAGTTGCAAGGCCTTATGGGATACTTGCATGCCCTCCTTTGCCCCTGCATACAATTATTATAATATTGTCTTCTCTCTGCTCCAACAGATAACAAGGATAGAGTACGTCCACTCCAAACACCTCATCTACAGGGATGTCAAACCGGAGAATTTCCTCATAGGACGACAGAACAACAAGAACCAAAACATCATCCACATTATTGACTTTGGGCTGGCCAAAGAGTACATTGACCCAGAGACTCACAAACACATCCCCTACCGGGAACACAAGAGTCTGACGGGGACGGCGAGATATATGAGCATCAATACTCATTTAGGCAAAGGTAAGTATGTTTGTAGGTTATACCTGAACTGTTAGCACTCATCTCATTTCATGAAATGAAGTCTCAAGGATCCAGCTACACTTTGCCTTTGATTTGTCAATTTTTAGATGTTTTCATTTCAAGCAAGAAAAATTGGATTGAAATCTGTGGATGTAGTTCACTGATACTGGAGTATTGACATACATGTGCACGAAGCTAAATATCAAACTCAATTTTTTCATTTTGAACTATCATGTAGCTATCTATGTAATGCATTGTACGTAATAAGATTGCATCTTCAGGTGAACTGAAAGCATGTGTTGCTGAATGTTGTTCCTCTTTCTTCACAGAGCAAAGTCGAAGAGATGACCTAGAAGCGTTAGGACACATGTTTATGTACTTCCTAAGAGGTAGTCTACCATGGCAGGGATTGAAAGTAAGTAACATTTTCCCTAATGATACACAGTACTAGTTGGCCACAACCATGAAAAGTGTTTGACACCTAAACAATATTAAAACTTCTGTCCTTTTGGAAAACATGAAGTCTTGTTTTAGCTTTCCTTCTGCAAAATTCAGAATACTTCTGTGAGAATGTCACTTCTAAAATGAGTTTACACTTTCTACTTTCTAGAGTCACAAACTTTGATTTTTCTAAAACTAAAGATATTTTATGTCTAACAGGCAGACACATTGAAGGAGCGTTACCAGAAGATAGGAGAAGTGAAGAGAGCCACCCCTATAGAGGTGCTGTGTGAGGGATACCCAGGTAAGAACCAACTACATACAAGAAAAAAACCTATATGCTTTCCAATTGCTTATGTGGCAGCAGTTTCGAAACAGTCCATTTTATACTGAATTTGCTCATATGACACAACATGCAGTCTTGATACAACAGTGTCAATAGAGATACAATAGGCCACATGCAAGTCTGGAAACCTTTTTGAGGCACTGTACATGTTATCATAGTACTTGCGTAGTTACAACTTGAACCTTGATGCAACACAGAGAATGGTTCTATTCTAGAGATTTCGACCAGTCGCTCTGGTCTTCTTGAATAGACTGACTCAATGAGACTTGTCTCGTTTTTCTCTGAAGTGTGACATCAACACTGGGTCACCGGGTCAGTCCACTGAGCAAGATCAGAGTAACTGGTCAAAAGCTCTATGTGAGAACCATTAATAGTGATGGATGGAAAATTTTAACCTTAAACATGCAAGAGACCTGCCCAGCTCCCAACCCCATGTGATGACACCAAGTCTGGAATAAAAACTATCTCCCCTCTGTACAGAAGAGATGGCCACGTACCTGCGCTATGTGCGGAGATTGGACTTCTTCGAGACGCCTGACTACGACTACTTGAGGAAACTGTTCCAGGACCTGATGGACAGGAAGGGCTGGAAGAACGACGGGGAGTTTGATTGGACAGGAAGGCAGCTGGTATTTAATTTGATCTTCAACTTTTTTTTTGTATTATGGGGAAAGGACGAGTTGTTATCAAAAGAAGTGGTGTGATGTCAGAAGATGTTAGTAAAAACAGCTTTAATGGTGTCTTAGCAAATAGATCGTATGTATATAGAATTTATTTCGTTGATATGTTTGATTGACATAACTTTCATTTTAATTTGATCTTAAGACAGTCTTCTCATGTGTATAATTGTTATCTGATGATACAATAAAGTTAAGAGTTTTTTTCTTTCCATGTCCTTGTTCTGCAAATGAGGCCACCCTTGTGACACATTTTGTATGAGCAATGAATAAGTGAAGAAATTTGTGTTTTGTTTTGACCCAGTCCACCCCTGTTGGCTCCATCCAGAGCCACACCAACGATGGACCCCTGTCACCCATCCAGCCGGAAATTGCACGCAGAGACAAACAAAGCAAGCCCAGAGAGGTACATCATCCAGTAGTGCAGCTCCAGTAGTGTCTGTATATACATAGATTTTCAGGACTCTTTAAAATAAGCTCCTTGTGTTTTGTGAGTGGTATGTTAGCTGTTTTATCTGAAGACCATTCTTGCATCATGTCTACACTGTCTTAACTTGTTGAAACTAACCTTCCAACCCATTGCTAGATGCACTTAAACTTATGCCAAAAAAAGATCATAATCTGTTATTACTGTAGCAAATGCATATATGCATGTATACCATTAGAAAGTTTGTTACGATTGAAAATGATATGTGTGAGAGGAACACTAGGACTTGGCCCTAAGTTTCCCTGGTAGTTGAGAACCATGTCATCCATTCTTTGATACTTTCTCAACAGAGAATGGGAGCATGGGAGCAACAGAGGACCAACTTGATGGTCCCCAACCCCGAGCTCCACGGCTCGGTCCAAGTGGTCAGCTCCACAAACGGGGAGCTGAACAATGATGACCCGACCGCCGGCCACTCCAACGCCCCCATCACCCAGCAGGCAGACGTGGAGGTGGTGGATGAGACCAAGTATGAGAAACTGTACTGGCCGTTCCTTTCCTTCCTTGTTCTCTTTCTGCTGTGTGTTTTTTGTGCATGCCCCGCGCTGTACAAGCCAAGGAGCTCCTCCAGTGGTCACTGTTCATCCGTATCTCAGACAGGTGAACGGTTGAAAGACACTAAGTAACAAATTCATACACAACTGAACTACCGGTATAATACAGAATGGTTCCATCTTGCTTTTTTTTTCTAAATTTGTCATTTGTCTACTCCATTGCAAATGCCTGCCACTCAGGAAGTGTAGGTGTCAAAATATGATGTCTTACGGGTGTAAGAAATGTGAAATAAAAGCACAGATATGTTGTAGTGGAAAAAGTGGAAGTAAATGACAATCACATGAAGATGTTGTTTCCCAATTGAAATAGTTCAGTTTTGGCGCAGAATAAACAGAAAATGGGTCACGGCTTAGAAAATTCTAGCAGAAAATCTTTCTTCTGAGGTTGTATGGAGAGCTCTTGGCTTGTGCAGCTCACAGAATGATTTTGTGCATGCTAGTACATGTAGGTTTGCCACTGTTTCTGTCTCCGTAATGATGCATGCTGCAAACACAACTTACAAGGGACAACCAATGCATACGGATCCAAAATCAATCACAATGAGAATTGAATATACAGTACATGTTACAGTAACGTTAGTTGCATGATGACTACTAATGATGATGTTGTCTTTAGAGTGGCTATATACAAAGCTAAATTTGCTATATAGATGAATTGTTTAATGCTCTATATGAGAGATATACCACTAGATAAATCAGACTTTAGATTGAAGTTAATACAGTACTGTATGTTGATTCTGGGACTCACATTGATTGAAGTGATTTCTACCACCTTCACTCATCTCTCTCACCATTGCTCCAGATCCCTAATTTATGTTTCTCTATTCCCTTTTCCTCCCTTCCATTGTGATCTTTCTTTTTGCAAACTGTTTGCCAACGTGTTGAACGAAATCATTTTCTGTCTTTGGCACACCTCTTGTGCTTACCCCTCTGGTTATTGTTGTTTATCTGCTTACGCACGTACATGCTTGCTTGTTGTGTTTCTGCCATGCTCTTGTCTCTGTACTGTCCCACCTGTATGTCCTGTCCTGTACTGTCCCACTCCTCCGCCCTTTTGTACCTGCCTAGCCTGTCTCCCAGCAACCCGTCAATCACTCTGTCCGTGTGCCTACCCCGTAGGTGCTGCTGCTTCTTCAAGCGGAGACGGAAGAAGGCCGGCACCCGCCGCAAATGACTGGTAGCCATCTACAGGCCCGACCAACGGAGCCTGATCTCCAACGAGCCCACGCAATAACATCTACACCGAGCCTTCCTAGTCCAACCACTCCACGCCATGTGATCTACCAGCCGTCTATCCCGTACAGCAGCCAACACAGCTGTAGTTCTAGTCCTCAGTTTGATGGAAGCATTACAGATTGTCTTTACACATTGCACAAATGTACTTTCAATAGAAAAATGCTACACTATGCCATAAGTCAGGTTCAACAGTGGCTGCTGTACAGGAGAGATATTACATACTGAATATTTAGACCTGAATGACAGCAATTTAGAAAATCCTGCACCAATGCCCAGAGGAATATTAGTGATGTTTGAGAACTATCCCCCTGCTCCCTGTGTGCTTCTAGTTCTCTAGTGTCTCTGTAGTCATTTAGTGGCCAAGGCAAGGTTCGGAGGAATTTCTAATGCTTCATAGTTTTTTTTATCATTTGTAAGGGATTGTGCAGAAATTTCTAAATTGCCTATGAAAGTAAGCCTACTAGCTTGAGTTGTTGGAGATCTGGTCCCCCCACCCCCTTCCCTACCATGTACAAATTACCTGCTGCTGTCTGCTAAAGGAGTGCTCTTGGAAGTTTGGAATTTTTCCACATGATTGTCAACCTTTCAAAGTATGCCTATCTCTGGATTGCATCGAGAATAAGATTTACAAAAGTGACTAAACCCCACATCCATCAATGCAGGGATACAGCTATGTTGTGCCCATGTAGCTTTGAAGGAAGGGCCTGTAGATTTTGAATACCTTCATTTGGAAAATTGTCTGAACTTCGAGGCAATCCATGGTACATGTAAATTTGATGTCAGTACATGTGTGTGTGTGCTGAAAAAACCCCATGGGTGCCGAGATTTGCAGATCTTTAAAGTCCTAGTGTACTAGGTGTAAATGTATATCACTTGTGGACAGCTTGATTTTTAACATTCCTCCTTGAGTTTTGGTCGCGGTTGAGTCGTGGGTGACAGCGTTTCCTGGACTGATTTTAGCCAACAAGTTGTCACGTCTGCGGACCAACCACGCAAAGTAGCGTAGCACTTTTTTGAAACCATTCAGGTTGTCTTTGTACCGTTAATGGTTTCGTCAAATGGAGAATAAATGTAGCTAGCTGCAGTGTCCACAATAGCATGTCACCATAGCCTTCATCTCTGTGGCTCCGAAAGTTGAACAACCCAAGTTACAGTACAGACACATGGGGATGAGAGGAACACGTACTAATGAAGCCATGTTCTACATGTGCGGTTAGCCGACACAGTGAACCCAGTTCTTGCAGCAAATTGATACTTTGCATAACTGCTAGATTTCTGCTTTCTGAAATGGAATGTAGTGGAAAAAATGAGGCAGCATGTGTTCCATGACAGAAGTTGGAAAGTGCTCTATTGCTAAAACAAGTACAAAGTGACCCGAGCGGTTGAGAAGTTGCAATATGATTACCAGTGCTGCAGGAATGTCAGTCAGACGTGGCTTCAAAGGTACACTGTATTCAACACAGTAGAGAATATGCCGCAGAAGTAGGCACCAGTTTTTTTGTCTTGTGGCATTAATGTTTGATCATTCCTCATGTAAACATTTGCTTTTTGAGTGGTGTCGAGACACCAGACTACCTAAAGGTCACAACATTGTTTGTGCCAGGACACACTTGTACAATACTGTAGCATGTTTAATTTTTAGTTTTTGTTTTCATTTTTTTGTTGCAAAACGAAGGACACTGTATAGGTGCAATCATTTGTACAGAACTTTTCAGTCAGCACCTATGGAAAATGTCGAGCTTGTTATAGTCTCTTTTCTCTTAAACAGATTTTTTGAGATTTTTCTTTCCAACCCAAGCAGAAAATAAGCATGTTCACTGTTGTTGCTGCTTGTGAGACCACCATGTGATCCTAAAGAACAAAATATGTGAAGAAAGCAAAAAATGTTTTGTCATTGACTATATGTGCCCATATAATCTGTTCCTATGTCCTTGTCAATCAGAAACCTCAGCTTCCAGTGACTGCTCAAATTGCTACCACCTTATTGTGTGCAGCTGATCTCAGAGCACGTTTTGATGTTTTTAACTATCTATGCCGACCCAATGGACGTGGAGATATGCTGCCAAAATCACATTGTACTACATGTAGGCACTGGGATGACAAGTCCAACAGAGAAGGGCTTGTAGTTGGCGCAGTGGCTGCCTTGGGAGGGAACTGATCATTTTAACTAGACAAAGTCGCATTGTTGACGACCAACACTTCAAATTCTGCGAACACTGACTTAACATTACAGCTATCTTTATCACAGACACCTAATGCCTACATACCATCTTTGACCAATATTTTGTGACTGTTTGAAATAGCAACATTTGAATTTTTCATGTGATGTCCTATCAGTCAAGTGGTATGCAGTACTGAACCTTTTACCAGTGGTGGTTTCTGTGAGGTTTTTCCTGTTGATCCTCCCATTTACTTGTTTCCAAAATGGTCTCCATTCTCAGTACCACCCAGGGGGTAGTTGACAGAAGTAACTTGTGCCTGTGTATAGCCAACAGAAGGGTGCTCTTCTTACAAGACACATTACATTGTACAGTATATGATGTATGTTGATGTAGCATTCTGCTGAGTTTCCTCACAGCTCTGTATATACAGTTGCAGGCTTGCCATTATGTAGGGTATGGGTACAACAGTCTCATGGTAACCCAAAGTTTGTTATCCTGCAAAAATATCCATGGTTGCCTTATATAATGATTCTGTGTTCATTCAAATTTCTCAGTTCTACATTTCATTATGTAGAATATATATTTTTTTAATTTGCCAGAACTGTTTCTGCCACAATTATTCACTGCCATTGGCTTAAGTCTGGTGTTTCAATACTATTTGCTTGGGAGCAACATTCAAAAATGTTAGTTCCTTGATGTGTCTATGAAGACTTGAATGTGGCCATGGATTTTTACAGGGGAAGTGTAAGGGAGTATGCAGGATTTTTTTATTACATATTTTTACCACTCCCGTAACATTTCACATACTGAAGTTGCACAACCACCGGAGGAAAGATTTAACCTGTGGTTGTTTTGCTGTATGAAAGCCTGTTGTTGCACCAAACCCTACATTATGGCAAGGCTGCACTGGAAGGATAAGACTTTTTTCCTGCACAGAGCTCATGAATGGGAATAACAGATAACAATTTTGTGAACTACAAATTTGTAGATGTGTCAAGTCAGAAGTGATACAAATCCAAGAGAAAATTCAACTGCAGCATCTTTGTATTTTGACAGACTGTTCTAGCGGAGTAGTCATTTTTCTCATGTACACTGAGCTGTGTGCAGACATGCATTTCTTGTGAGATGTATTCAAAGGCATTTAGCTTGTATCTGCCTGGCTTTTCAAGACTGGGATGTAGCAGTGATGAGACAGGAATACAAATTAGATAAATCAGTGCTTGTAACAACCAAAATTTGTTCCAAACTTTCATACCAAGTTCAGCGTTTTCAAAGATGTGATTACATTATGACCTGTTCCCCACTTGTGTCTCTATGATCTCAGAAAAGACTCATTGTAAATTTATCTGTAGAATTCTTTGCTCTCTACATGAAGTTTTTGTTTGAGCTATTCTTGGTCACAATAGTGTCATATTTTTTGTGCAGCTCCTTTTAGTGAATAAACAATGAGAAGATGGGACATTGTCACAGGTGTGGTTTTCATTTTGGAGCCTTTGTGAAAAGGACAAATGGGTTTCACCACGATGCATGCGGGCAGATCTAAACGGAGCTATTTTTAATTTCCTTTGAACAACCCACTCCCAGTACTAAAAATAAATCCTAACAAGAAGCCATAGGCGACAATTCTCCGTGAAGTATTATATATTGCAACAAAAAGAAGTAGCCATTGGCGACAATTCTCTGTGAAGTGTGATAAATCGAACAAAGAAAAATTGTTTAAACGCGCGTCGGCTCAGTCATCTTAAGACGCAACAACCAATCAGAGATGCGAGATGCCTACACGTGACGTGGGAAGGGCGCGCGATGCCCGAAATATTTTTGCGTCAATATTCAGCGCCGTGATTCAAGAGATTAATACCCGGAAACAATTTTTTTCTTGTTTTGAACGCATTAACATGCATTTACGCTAATCTAGCATGATTCAGGGTTAC